>NW_028327174.1:168452623-168753549 GCF_987537825.1 Furipterus horrens | reverse complement strand
TGACTAATCTCTATTTCTTGTTTTATTGTACAAACACCTCATATTTTCTGTGTTCCAGGTACTGTTCTAAGCACTTTGTAAATATTAACTCTTTGAATTCTCACAAGCACCCAAGAGGTACTACTGTCCCTATTTTACAAACGATAGAACTGAAGCACCAATTATATAACTTACTCAAAGTCATACAATTCAAATCCTAGTTAATAGGATTCAAACTCATGCCATCCACAGATCTTAATGACTCTGCTGCTTATTGACCTAATTATAACAGTCTTCTCAGGTGTAATCTATGATGGAAGCATTTTGCTGTGGGTCTCTCATGTTTCTACACATCTTTGAGCACAGACACAACTTCCTCTGTTTCTAACTATTGTTTCAAGGATGTTTGCATAGTGAACAGCCTTTGGAAGATAGAGCCATTGTCTCCCTCTGGAGCTAGGGGCAGACATACTTACTGCTCATTATAAAAGATTCAGGCTTCCTGAGCTGAGGGTTGCTCTCTAATACAATCAGCTGGTGACATCTGACCTTCTTCAAATCTCTTTGTAGAATTAGGGCTCAAGGAACAAATGCTGGTATTATGGCTACTACTACTGCTATGAGTAATGACGTCTTTTGTCTCTGATCTATGCATCTCCTGTCTTCTACCACATGCATAAAACTATGCTAGGTTAACTGTTAATTTAAAAATAATATAAAGTCTCAGACCCTTCATGGTCTTAACAACCTATATTTCCATTGGGAAGACATATCTGCTTCCCAGAAGACTTTCTAGAGGAGGCAATGTTTGAGCCATGCCATAAAGGAAGTGTTAAGATGAAGGGCCTCCTGGTAGGAGAATGACATGTAAAGTCAAGAAATAGGAGTATGCGTGACACTGCATGGGCTGGCTGGGCCTTGGGACTCCAAGTTCAGTCTCTCTAGTAAGCTCTCCATTGGGAAATAAACTTATTTTTAGATAAGTCCTTTTTTATATCTCTGCTTCTCTTTAGAAGCTGCAACATGATTTTCTTTTTCCTCTTCGGCAGATTGGCCACCCATAAGCTGAGAAAACCACACAACAAAAATTCATCCTGCCTCAAACATTTCTGACTGCCTTGGCCTCTGGGAGTCAGATTCGCTGAAGATAATCATCCAGATTCAGCAAGAGCTGATTAAATCAGTGACAGGTTACACCTTCAGCAGCCCCAATTCTTTCTCTATACCATATGTGTGCCTGCCATTGGACGGATGTTTATGTCCTTTGTTATGAGTTTTACTCTAAACATTTGTTGCAATAAAACATCTTGGAGCTTAACTGATGTCAATTCTTGATGATAATATCCACACTTAGGATATTGTTCCCAACCTGAGGGTATAAAAAAAGCATCTTGAAAATTAAAATGGAGGGCTTAGTTTATTGCAGCAACATGTGAATGCCTGGTATTGTGTTGCCTCCAGAAGTAAAGCCTGAGACAAGGATTCAACTTTGAATAGTTTAATCTGGCTGAGAAAACAGTCAGTGTAGTGTCCATACCTCAGAGTTCTCCCTCCTGGGAGTGGAGGAGCTGGAGTACTTGTATACCAGCCCCTGTCAGTCTTTGGTTGAAGGCTGTTCATGCGGTGGGAGGACTCCAAAGGAGAGGACGGTCAGTTCCCCAGCCCTGCTACTCACAAGGCAAAATGATACAGACACAGACACTGGCAGGAGGACATCAGCCAGCACCTACTGCAGTGGTAAGGATGCTGCTTTAGACTGAAAGGCCTCTGCTGCCAGCAAAGGACATTGATCCACCCCTCCCTAAAAGAGAATGTTATAAGAAAAAAAAAAATCATCTAAAGGAATGGCTAGAAACCCAGGCCTCAAAATTATAAAGCATATATACAAGGTCTGTTCAGAAAGCATCCAGCCATGTACTATGAAAAACAGAATTTATTGAAGAAGACACAAGATATAAGACACATCGTACACAGGACAATGATGCCTCAGCTCCCTTCAAACTAGGCAACTTGGGACCTCACACAGTTCTCTCAGTTGCCATCAGCTGCCCCATTGTATTTTCCTGAATCTTATTGATGGTCTGAAATCTCTTCCCTTTCAAAGGTGATTTTAGTTTTGGGAAAAGCCAGAGTTGTAGGGCACCAAATCTGGGCTGTAGGGGGGCTGAGTCACCTGGATAATCTGATGTTTAACCAAAAATCTCTGCATGAAATATGATGCATGAGCAGGCACATTGTTGTGATGAAGATGACAATCACCAGTTGCCTGTATCTGCGACCTTCTGAATCATCTGAATAGTTTCTGCGGAGGAGTGTTCAAGCTTTATGCAAAATTTGATGCAGATTTGTTGCTCTACTCGTTCAGTCACTTTGAAGGCAATGACGTCTACTGCCCCCACTGACTAGCATAGTGAAGTCATGATTGTTCAAACATGTGCATTTCAGTCCACTCTCCTTGGCTGCCAGGTTACACAGATGTTGTGCAAACCATTCTTTGTATATTAACAATGGTTAGATTTTTTTCTGGACAGACTATATATATGTATGTATGTATGTGTATATATATATATGTATTTACATACACACACACACACACACACACAAGTTTTCTGGAAGGATTCTTAACACATAAGCAATAAAAAGTAAAGCTGTCCCTAGCTACCTACCTGCCCTCTTGAGCAGCACATCCAGCTATGGAGAGGGCACAAGAGGCTCTGGAGAAGTTTGGCCAGGGCCTGTGCTCCAGTGCCTTTAACCTGTGTCTGAATCAGGCAGAGATACTGATTATCCCTCAGTCAGAGAAGTAACTACCCCTAGGACACTGGGGTGCCCATCTGAGGTAGGGGGATGTTTGTGCCTAAATTGGCACCGTGTTTTCAGTGAAGTTGTCCAGAACTTCCCTCACTTTCTGCCGAGCACAAATAGAGCAGGTGAATGCCCAAGGTGATGATTACCAGGGAGCAAAGGAAAAACATGGAGCCCCCTGTGGCCTTCAAAATGCAAGTCTCTGAGAGGAAGATCCATGGAATAATCACATCTTCTGCCTCTGAAAGGCTCTTAGCCCCCAGAAAACGCAGACTTTATCTTTGCGGGCACAAGAGCAGCCATTGCCTCCCTCCACATTGCCCACTTCCTTGACCATGTGACCACTGCTCAATTCTTATCATATCTGCAGACTATCTGCTACTATCAGCACCACTGCCTGAACAACTGATTATTCAATACCTTTCTCCAAACTGAATTGCTCTTTTTACCATGGTAGGCTGGGATCCAGAGGGCTGTTTGCCCACTCCCCCCCCCCTTTCCTTTTCTCTCTCCTAAAAAATAAAGAGGCAGGATTTGATCTTTGATTAATTGGAAGGACTGAAACAGATGCCTAGAAAATTGGCAGGAGAAGTAAGTCAACACCTAGAGCTGGAATTAGCAATGAAGCTCTTCTACCCTCCAGCAGGAACATGGGCTCTGACACTCTCCATGGGACACAAAGAAGAAAGACTTCCAATCTCCTTCCCCCATTGAAAGAGCCACCAAAGAAAGCAAAGCAAAATGGAAGAGAAAAAGAGAGAGAGGGACAGAGTGAGCAAGACAGAAAGCACGCAATTACTGCAGGACTGACTGCTGCAGGATCCTTTCAACAAAACCATTTGGGTTCACAATTTAACCTGCAATAAAAAGATTCACTCTTAATTAAAAACCAAGCTGACCTTTTGGAAGGCTTATTTCTGAAAGGAAAAAACTGACTTTTTAAGGTTAATAATTCCTAATAAGTTCCATAACCACAAGACCAGTGGGCAGGTGCACTTGACTATCTGGTGGCATCTATCATAGGGATGTCATACAAACCCATGTCACATCTTCATGAGCTCGAAATGTAAAATGGACAGATGGGAGAGGGCTCCACAAAGGACAACTCAGTGGACAGCCCGTGACTTCAGTAAAGGAACTAGCCCTTGAAAGTAGGGGGTGGCAAATGTTTTTTGCCCACAGAGAGGACTGTGCCATGAAAGATGTTGATGTGAGGTAGGTAGGGCGCTAACGGGGTAATCACATTGTGACCCTGAGGATGCAGGGATATCAGTAGCTCTTGGGATCTAGTCAGATACAAATGGGGTTCTGCTTTACATATTTATAAAAAAACACAGCACTTCCAGAGAGAAAAGATGGTTTAAACTTAGGACTATTTCAACCTCATCTTCAGCTTTGAGACAGGCCTGGAAAAAAGCAGGAGAGAAACAAAAATAGAAACAAGTATGTCTTAGAAATGCAAGTGCCGTTAGGGTTTCACATTCAATGTGTGTGACCAGAGATCAGAAGGATTTGATTTTGCATCTGCCCCTGAAGGTGGTTGCTCTGTTGTCAAATAAACCTCTGTGGATTCCAGTCTTTGGTTGAGAAGGCAGCAACAGTGCCCTTCCTCTGTAGAGTAACTTGTTAGTTGTTTTCTTTTTTTTTAAAGTATATTTAATTGATAATGTTGTTACAGTAGTCCCAATACTTTTTTCCCTTTATTCCCCTCTGCCAAATACCCACCTTCCCTCCAGCAATCCCACCCTCCTTAGTTCATGTCCATGGATCATGCATATAAGTTCTTTGGCTTCACTCTTTCCTATATTATTCTTAACTTCCCCCTGTCGATTTTGTACCAACTGATTATGCTTCTTAATCCCTGTACCATATCCCCATTTCTCCCTCTCCCCTCTCCTAGCTGATAACCCTCCAAATGATTCCCATATCTATGATTCTGTTCCTATTCCGGTTTGCTTAGTTGGATTTTGTTTTTATTTTTTAGATTCAGTGTTGATAGTTGTGAGTTTCTTGTCATTTTAATGTTCATAATTTTGATTTTTTGCTTAAGTAAGTCCCTTTGAGATTTCATATAATAATGGCTTGGTGATGATGAACTCCTTTAGCTTTACCTTGCCTGGGAAGAACTTTATCTGCCCTTCCATTCTAAATGATAGCTTTGCTGGATAGAGTAATCTTGGTTGTAAGTCCTTGCTTTTCATCACCTTGAATACTTCTTGCCAGTCCCTTCTTGCCTGCAAAGTTCCTTTTGAGAAATCAGCTGATAGTCTTATAGGCACTCCTTCATATGTAATTCTCTGCTTTTCTCTTGCTGCTTTTAAAATTCTCTCTTTATCTTTCACCTTTGGCATTTTAATTATGATGTGTCTTGGTGTAGTCCTTTTTGGGTCTAGCTTGTTTGGGACTCTCTGTGCTTCCTGAACTTGTATGTTTATTTCCTTCAGCAAATTTGGAGAGTTTTCCTTCATTATTTTCTCACATAAGTTTTCAATTTCTTGCTCTTCCTCTTCTCTTTCTGGCACCTCAGTGGTTCGGATGTTGGCACATTTAAAGTTGTCGCAGAGTTCCTAAGCCTCTCTTCATTTTTTTCAATTCTTGTTTCCTCATTCTGTATTGGTTGACTGTGTTTTTCTTCCTTATATTACAAATCATTGATTTGTACCCAGATTTCCTTCCCTTCACCATTGGCTTTCTGTGGATTTTCCTTTATTTCATTTAGTATAGCCTTTACTTCTTCCTTTATGCATTTGCCATATTCAAGCATATCTGTCAAGCCTGTGAGCATCTTTATCACCAATGTCTTAAACTCTGCGTTTGTTAGATTTGTTATCTTCTCATATGGTAGGTTGTCTATCCCCTCATTTTTTTATGTTGGCTATCTCCTCATCGTTTAGTTCTCCCACTGTAACCTTGATCTTTTCCCCCTTTTGGGCCATACTTCTCTGTCTCCTCATCTTGACAGGCTCCTGTGTTTGTTTGCCTCTGTGTCTTAGGTAGAGCTGTCACTCCTGTTAGGTTGTAAAGGGCAGAGCCCTAGGTATTTCTCAGTAGAGAGTGACCTGTTTCACCATGTTGTGGCACTGTTTGTAGAGGAGGGGTCTGAGAGGGAACAATGCCACTTGCTCAGCACTTGCCCCTTTTTCAGGCACTTCTCCCACTTTGTATGGCACTGGTGCCTCTCTAGCTGTTGCCCTGGCTTTCGTTCCAGAGTGGGTGGCTCTGTGGATGTTTTAGCACTGTGGCAACCCTTTAGAAAAGTGGACTCTGCTGTAAGACTGGCAGTTTCTTCCTCCATCCCAACCCCTATTGGTTTTCATAGTCAAAAGCAACGAGGCTCTATTTTCCTCGACGCTGGGACTGTGAGCTGTGCTGGGAGTGCTCCCCAAGTGTCCCTCTCAACTTTTTAAAATGTATGACTGTGCTTTCTGCCAGCCTGCCACTGCCACTGCTGCTGCCACTGCTGCCACCACTGTACTGTGTCCTATCTGTCTGGATGAGTATTTCTTCTTTATATCTTTGTTTGTTGGAGTTCAATGCAGCTTCATTTTCTGGAACTTCTGGTTGTCTCTAGTTTTGAGGTAGTTGTATTCCTTAATTGTGGAGGGAGATGCAGCGTGTCAGTCTAGGTCTCCATCTTGGTTGGAAGTTCTGTTAGTTGTTTTCAATGTGTTATATTTGATTCTCACAATAACTCAGTCAGAGCAGATACCAGAGAAAGCAGAGAAAACATTATACCAAGAAACCCTCCTAAGACTTGACCATAGTAGGGGGTCATCATTCTAGTTTTGCTACTTGCTAGCTGTATGACCTTGGACAGGTTACTTAACCTCCGTGTGCCTCATCTTCTTCAGGAATAAGATAGCACTTATGTCATAGGGATGGTGTAAGGATTAAACAAAGTAATATAAGGGCTTAGAAAAGTCCTGGTAGTTAATAAGCTCTCAATAAATGTTAGTTTTTCTTGACTAAGGTATCAGAGCTGGTATTCTAATCCAGGATGGCTCATTGATTAAAAGCATAGGCTTTAAAGTCTAACAAACCAGTGTGCAAACTGCATTTCCACAACTTAACTGTGAGACTCAGTTTCCTCATCTGGAACATGGATGAGTGATTATAGTACTTACTGCACACAGTTGCTGAGGTTATATGTGCCCAACAGATTGATTTTAGACCTGTAAGACCCACTTCACACCCATGACCTCCTGAACTGAAAGATAATAAATTTGTTTATGATAATATGTTACAACAGTAGTAGGAAACTAATATAGAGAACTTGAAGCTTCTGCTTTCATACTTTTTGAAGCTGGCTATCAAATAAAAAAGTCCAACCACACTGATGGACAGAAAGATCACAGAAAAAGAGAGAGGGCCTAAAGGATGAGAGATAATGAAGGGAGAGAAAAAGAGAACCCGCCAGTGCCCAATATTTGTAGCTACCCTTTTGATGTACCCAACATGTGAGCAAAGCCTTCTTGAATCTTTCACTCCCATGGGGATTAGCTGTGCCCACTCCCAAATTGCAGAACTATGAGCAAATAAAAGGTTGATATTGTTTAACCCACTGAGTTTTGGGATGGTTTGTCATGGAGCAATAAATAACTGAAACAATATAATATCACTAAACGCTCATCACCATACTATGAGGTAGGGACCAACATCATTCCCATTCACAAATAAATACACAAAGGCTTTGAGAAACTAAACTAGTAACTTGAACAAAGTCACAATTAGTAAGGAAAGCCATGATAGGATCTTAAGCAAAATGACTGAAGAATCTATGCTCTTCACTTGGAAGATTTAATACTATTAGTCATCACCTGTAGGTCTAACCACCAGAAGGTCACCTTGAACTACCTTATTTGAAACAGTAGTCCCTCTCTATATCGTGGTTCACTTATCGCGGCCTCACTGTAACACAGGATTTAAAAAAATATTAATTATTTATCACGGATTTTTTGCTATATCACGGGGTTTTGCGGTACTGTATATGTATGTTGTTAAAGTTACGTAGGTTCAAGAGTGTAGAATATGTTTAAGAACATAAGTAGTGTTTATAAAAGTGTGGAAAAGGTTAATAAGGAAGTGGGAAAGGTTAATAAGGGACTGGGAATGGTTTATAAGTGTGTGGGAAGGGTTTAGAACGCCTTAAAATATATATAAATACTAAAATAAAAGTAAGGTTCCTGCTTTGCGGATTTTCACCTATCACGGGAGGGTCTAGAATGTAATACCCTTGATAAGTGAGGGAATACTGTATTTAGGAGGATGCTTTTTAAGGTAGCAGGAAAGTCAGAGAAGCTAGACCCTGAAACTAAGCCTCAGTTGTTAGAACTGATTTTGTGTGTGTGTGTGTGTTACAATTTTCTTTTCAAATGTTAGTTTCCTTCTGTCAGATGAGCTTTCTCCAAAAGTTTGAAAGTATTAGGCAGGTTTAAAAATGGATGAATCATGGAAGAAAACATTGCTATAATAGGTCTCAGACTCATATCTTCCAACTTTGCCATCAAAGAAAACCTGAAACTGTTTCTGGTCCCTATTAAAAATTTGGAGAAGGGTTCTAATTGGCTCATCATGGGCCAGGTGCTCACCCTTTGACCAATAAACAGCTCTAGAGTGTGAGATCTTTTAAAATATGGTAGATCGCTGTTTAAATTCTAAAAGGGGGAGACTTCCGGCCAGATGGAGGCATAGACAGACACACTGCGTCTCCCTCCACAACTAAGAAGGAATACAACTACCTCAAAACTAGAAACAACCAGAAGTTCCAGAAAATCAAACTGCATGGAAGTCCAACAAACAAAGATATAAAGAAGAAATACTTATCAATACAGGTAGGAGGGGCAGAGCCAGGGTGGAGAGGACCCAATGTGGTGGTGGCAACAGTGGCGGGAGCAGCAGGCCCCCAAAAAGCGCAGTCACATATTTTAGAGGGTCAGGAGGGACACCTGGGGAGAGTTCCCAGCTCCTCACCCGACCTCGCAGCTCACAAACCCAGCACCAGGGAAAATCAAGCCTCATGCTTCTGACTGTGCAAACCAGTGGGGTAGGGGTGGAGGCAGAAACCGCCAGTCTCTCAGCAGAGTCCACTTGTTTAAAGGGCCTCTACGGTACTAGAATGTCCGCAGATCCACCCACTCTGGGAACAACGGCCAGGGCCACAGCTAGAGGGGTGCCAGTCTGATGAGGAAGTGGGAGAGGTCCCTGGAATAGGGGTGAGTGCTGGGCAGGCGGCATTGTTCCCTTTCGGACCCCTCCCCCACATACAGTGCCACAACGTGGTGAAACAGGTCACCCTGTACTGATGAATCCTTAAGGTTTTGCCCCTTACAACGTAACAGGAGCGACAGCTCTGCCTGGGATGTGGAGGCAAACAAACACAGGAGCCCGTCAGAATGAGGAGACAGTGAAGTATGGCCCAAAAGGGGGAAATGGTCAAGGTTCCAATGGGAGAACTAAGCGACGAGGAGATAGCCAACCTAACAGATGAGGAGGTACACAACCTAAGAGATGCAGAATTCAAAACACTGGTGATAAAGATGCTCACAGGCTTGACAGATATGCTTGAGTACGGCAAACACATAAGGGAAGAAGTGAAGGCTATGCTAAGTGAAACGAAGGAAAATCCACACAAAACCAATGGTGAAGGGAAGGAAACTGAGATTTAAGTCAATGATTTGGAACATAAGGAAGAAAAAAAACACCAACCAGTGCAGAATGAGGAAGCAAGAATTGAAAAAAATGAGGAAAATTTCCCAAATTTTGTGAAGAAGATGGACATACAGGTCCAGGAAGCCCGAGGGTCCCAGGAGAGCTGAACCCAGAAGGGACCACACCAGGACGCATCATGATTGAGATGCCAAAGGTGAAAGATAAAGACAGAGTCCTGGGGGCAGCAAGAGAGAGGCTGAGAGTTGCCTACAGGAGGTTGTCTATAGGACTATCAGCTGATTTCTCAGAGGACACTTTGCAGGAAGGCAGGGACTGGCAAGCAGTATTCAATGTGATGAAAGGCAACCTGCAACCAGGATTACTCTATCCAGCAAAGCCATCATTTGGAATGGAAGGGCAGATGAAGTGCTTCCCAGACAAGGTAAAGCTAAAGGAGTTCATCATCACCAAGCTATTATTAGGTAAAGCTAAAGGAATTCATCATCACTAAGCCATTATTATATGAAATGTCAAAGGGATTTACTTAAGAAAAAGAAGATCAAAATTATGAACAATAAAATGACAACAAACTCACAACTATCAACAACTGAATCTAAAAAATAAAAACAAAATCCAACTAAGCAAAGCAGAATAGGAACAGAATCATAAATATGGGGATCATTTGGATGGCTATCAGCTGGGAGGCAGGAGGGGGAGAAATGGGGATATGGTGCAGGGATTAAGAAGCATAATTTGTTGCTACAAAATAGACGGGGAAGTTAAAAATAATATAGGAAAGGCTGAAGCCAAAGAACTTATATGCATGACCCATGGACATGAACTAAGGAGGGTGGGATTGCTGGAGGGAAGGGGGGTACTGAGTGGAGGGGAGTAAAGGGGAAAAAATTGGAACTACTGTAACAACATAATCAGTAAAATATACTTAGCCCTGGCTGATGTAGCTCAGTGGATTGAGGGCTGGCCTGTGAACCAAAGTGTCACTGGTTCGATTCCCAGTCAGGGCACATGCCTGGGTTGTGGTTCGTGTCCCCAGTTGGGGGCATGCAAAAGGCAACCACACATTGAAGTTTCTCTTTCAAAAAATAAATAAATAAAATGTTTTTTAAAAAATAAAAATAAAATAAAATAAATGTACTTAAAAATTTTTCTAAAAGGGAGAATTTTTCAGGAAGGTGGGTAGTCATGCACTAATCTAGTACCACAAACAGCCGATGCCCTCTACAAATGGAGAGGCTTGGGTCTGGAAAAGCAAAAATTATGCCAGTGAAATACATTTTGAAATTATGGAGGGAAAGAGAAGTCAAAATTCAGAACTACCCTCTTTAATGTAGGCTAAGGATCCAAAGAAAATCATATTCTATATGGGTTCCATGGCGATAACTGGATAAAATATTTTCATAAGTTCTCCCTCTTATTTGTATTTATAGAATACTTCCCAGCAACATGAAATGAGTTATCCAGAACTAAGTTTATATAACAAGTTTGACCTCAACCATAAATGTATCATAAAATTCCTCTTGACTGCCATAAGTTCTTGGGTGAAAATGTCCCAGTGCAAGAGCAGGCAGCAAAAATAGCTGAGCAACTACTTAAAACTCAGAATTTCCAAGTCAGAAAGCACCCCAGAGGTCATCTAATTTAACCCAGAGGTTTTACCAACTGCTGAGTGTTGTATGTACAGCATCAATGTGACTCATTCCTTCCTCAGCCAAAAGTCTGTAAAGAAAGTTTCTCTCCACCACCATCAATTCCTCATGACCCCAGTGTAAACTAAGTTACTGAATGGAGAACCTCTTCTCTCTATTTTATCTGCAAAACCCAAAGATAGAATTTTAGTTGCTGATATATGCACATTAATTGGCTAAACTTGGGGTCACGCTGCTCATTCTAACAGACCTTATTAGTTATTAATAAAAATCCACACATTTTACTTGCCTATTTATATACTATACTCATAGAGACGATCCGCTCAAGTAAAAATCTCATTCTTCTCTCACACAACCCTTAATTTATCCAACAATCAAATTCTTGAGCAAGACTGTAATTACAGATTTCTGGAAGTTTTAACAGATTCTGTTAAATGTTTGTTCCTGTGACCTGTTGATTGGCATTGAGAAGACTAAATGTAAAAGAAGCTGCCATCTTTTAAGTAGGAAAGGCATATTTTTACCAGAGAATATGAAGGATGAGAACTGTTTCCAAGTTCTCTGCAGAGCTTTGGGATGTGGCATGAATTTCCCAAGTGACACTCTCCCGTGTTGATCAGAGCTCGGTGATTATTTGCATCTGGTACTTCTGTTTAATGAATCCTTTCTCCTTTGCTCATGTCCAGTCACTCTTCTCTTTCATCAGGATGTCCTCTATCCATTCTCATAACTGAAAAATAAAAGTTTGCTCTTGAAATCTAAGTGCTCTCTAACATTTTAATAGAATTTCTTCTTGGTTTTAAAGAATTCTTGTACATTATTCAGCCATTTTTGCCTGCCTAAAACTTCTAAATCTTTGATTAGTTATAGAAATGAAGATCCCCCAAATGAATACAATTCCTTAAAGAGTAAATCATCAAAATTCCATGTAATTCTTATAAACACTAAAAATATGTGATATCTGCTTAAGAATTCCTATCAATTTTAAAATATTAAGAATACACTCAGCAAGTCTTAGAGTTATTTTGAATAGTTGCTACCTATCACTGGTACAGATAGGCCTCACCCAATGACATTCATCCAAATGCATTTTTTTAATAGATAAATGTAAAAAAACAAAACAAATCAAAACAGAAAAACAGATTTCTGAACCAAATTCAGCCTATGGACTTTCAGTTTTTGACTTCTGCATTAGAGAATGGTAATGTCAATAGTGTCTCAGCTGTAGTGGCAAAGAGCATAATAAACTCAGAAGCCAGACTATTTGGATTCAAATCTTGCTCCTAGTTGTGTGACCTTGGGCAAGTATCTTAACCTATTGAAGCCTCAGTTTCCTCATCTGTATAATCAGGGTAATAACTGAACTTGTCTCATAAGTAGGGTGACCAGATGTCCAGATTGGCCTGGGTCAGTCCCAAACTATAGGGTATTTTTATAATGATTAGAATGATTTAAGTATAACTATTAACAGTGTCCCCTTCACTCTCAAAATTGTCCTATTTATAGGGCCATGGTAGGGTTAAAGAGATTATAATCCATGTAAAGACTGATCATAGTGCCTAGAATATAAAAAGTGACACACACACACACACACACACGCCCCCGCAATGGTAATAACTTTACGCAAGACTAGCTCTTCATGAAATTTGGAAGTGAGAAAGCTTTGTTTCAGAGTTCTCCCAACCCCCAGCCTCAACTCAATGCCTGAAGGTCAACCAGACCCCTTCACACTAACTTCTAACATGTATTCAGATGCTTTTAAATTCCCTGAAAACTCAACTACTCCTTGATTCACCCTTATAGGACTCCCCTTCAGAGCTCAGCTGATCTCACTGAAAAGCTAACTCAGATGTTGTGGAGTCCCTGGGAAATTATGTACTATCCTTCCTAAATAAGAGGAAATGAAAGTGGATTAAGGGGGAGGCTTGTGGAATGAGATTTGGGCAGTGTTTTCTATTCCTTCAAATGACACCAACAGCTCTTTAAGAACATGAGACCTGTCCCACTTTCTTCAATTTATTATACACACACATATTTTCCCAAATCTGAATTTACTCCAAGCATAAAATCAGTGAGTTTAGTGCTCTACAGTAAAACACTATTCTAAAACATAAATCTTGGCATTTCTTCAAGCTATCCTCATCTAACATAAAGATTAACAGAAGAGAGAATTTTAACTAAAATACAAACCACAAGCCCTTAAGTTTGTTTGTTAGTGAAACTGTTCCAGTTTGCTATTGCCACATAACAAATCACCCCAAAACCTAGTGGAGTAAGACAACCATGTATTATTTATTACCTCCTATGGTTGACAGACTCAGCTGGATGGTTCCTGCTTGGGACCCTTCATTTGGTTGTAGTCAGCCTGCAGTTGGAACCAGTGTCATTTGAAAGCTTCTTCATTCATGTGTTTAGTACCTGGGCTGGAAAAGCTGGACACTCCTTGAGCATCTACCTTGAAGCAGCCTCTCCACAGGCCTAGATTGGGCTTCCTTACAGCATGCTGGTCTTAAGACAAACTGCTTAAATGGTGGCTGGATTTTCAAGGAGTATTCAAGAAGACCCAACAGAAGCTGCAAGCTTTTTCATTTGAAAGTTAAGCAGTGTCACTTCCACCATATTCTGTTTGTCAAGAGCAAATCACAGGCCAGCTTTAATTCAATAAGGGGGAGAAACACGTGCTACATCTCAATGGAGAATGATTTGTATATGTAGGGAGGGAAGGAACCATCTTGAGATAAGCCACCATACTGTCATCCAGCCACCTCTTTCAACGATGTTAAAATGGAATGAAGGACTAAGAAAGTTAGGTTGACCAGAGTTTACTAAATGGATAATTGAAAAATTTTAAACCCTTGTTCTATGAATAATATCTGTTTTTTAAATTAGCAAATCAAAATGGGTAAATAAATATAAAATAATCACTCCTATCACTCAGAGAAAAAATTCACTCTTACTTTGGTTATGGGCAAAATTAATATTGAATATTTATCTCATTAGGAAGAATTCAGACAATTTTCAGACCTCCCCCCCCCTTTGAATACCAACTTAATCCAGGAAATTACTCAATGTTACTCAATTTTATTGGGTGGGCAAAGCGCCAGCCCCCAGATGTCAGGACAAATATTGGGGCTTAGCAATTGAATGGGTTAGAGGAGACAAACGATTTGAGCAGATGCCTTGTTGAAGTTGTGAGAGGGAACATCTGCTGTCCTATTTGCGAAGGTATTTGGTAATCAAGAAAACTGTGTGGATGCACAAATGGAGCGACCTGTATTGAGATTCAGAGCATGAACACTGATGTCAGTGTTTTGTAGCTAATTAGACGGAGAGTGTTACATTGTGTCTCTAATTTTACAGGAAGAAAGCAGAATGGTCCTCTCATCAGGGTTTACTCCCAATTTCCAAGAAGAGCATGGCCTTGTTCCCATTCCTTGGATAAGATAATGAGCAAGAATAAACCACAGTAACCAAGCCTCAGCTCCTTACATTAGCAAGCCCAAATTTTCAGGCTTCCCTAGTTTTCAATAACATAATAAAGTTACATCTGTTATGTAAAAATGATGGCGCCTCAGGTTTCTATTCACTTAGCTCTAGGAAGGTCAGTTCTTCCACCAGCTTCCTGCTCCCCAGCATTTCTGGGATTCCCGTGGAATCGTTTCATTCATCATTTCATGATGCTGTTTTCATGGCTGGTGCAATCGTTTCATTCATCATTTCACAATGCTGTTTTCATGGCTGGTTACAGCCTAGCCTCTGGCTGCAGTTGGTGGCTCCCCTGTGGTCGCCGGGTCTGCTTCTTTCCAGCTGCTACTCTTTTCTGCTGTCCCATTCTGAATTTCTCTCAGTGAATGCAGAAATCAAGCCATAATGTTTAAAGGGCATTTCATGGGGGTTTGGAGTTAACAGAGAGGGATTATAACAAAAAAGAAACCCAAAGCTGGGCAGTAGATATGGTTCTCCATATTCCCTGATAGTCTTCCATGGGGTCCCTGGTCTGCCTGATTCTTCACATTCATAAAGTAGATAGTACTAGCTTACCTTGCCCCATGAAAAGCATCCTCAAATACCCTTTCTTTTAGAGTTAAGGGCATCAACATCCACAAGTGCACAAGAGAGGAGAGCTCCCCTTCCTCACCTTACTCCAGCCCAAGACTTGCCTCCTGAGCCCTCTTCCTGTCCCCAGGTCCTGCTTCCTTACAAGAGTGGTTGGCAATTGCCATGTCCAGTCTCACAAGGAAGAAACCCTGCTCTGCACCTTACTCCCTCTGGCCTTCAATAAGATAACATATTTCTGAGAATTCTATTCAGTTTTCTATAATACGATTGTGAGATCCAGGTCTGGTGTGACCAAACCCAGAACAGGTCCTCTTCTTAGCATCTCCTCCAGAGTGAACCCCCTTCCAGTTTTCTCAGCTCCCGACTTCTAAGCTATGACTTTATATTCGTATATGTAACTCCCCCAAACAGGAAACAAGTATAGAGAGAGCTGTTGAAATTCTTACAACGGAAAGCAATGTTTCCTGACACCAGCACCTCAAAAAGCAAGCAAATCTGCAGAACATGTTAAAACACCCTGCCATGACCATGACCCACCAGGCCACTCAGCTTCAGGGTCCCAATCTTCCAGTCAATTCCCAGTATTCACGTCTCCCCGAGGACAAAGCAGAGTTTCTTGCTTCCTAACTAAAGACCTGTTGTGGTGGTTTTCCCAAACAATGAAGAACAGATCGTTTGAAAGGTACATTTAAGCCCTCATCCTTTGGAAAAGGAAAATTGCACTGTGGAAGCTTAAAATGGTGGGGCCATTGTGTCCATTGTTGTTTTAGTTCTCAATTGCCTAACGACATATGAAGTTGAGCATCTTTTCATATGCTTATTTTACATCTGTATTACTGCTTTGGTGTGTGTCTGCTCAGGTTGTTTGCTTGTGTTTTAACTGGGCTGTTCTTTTTCTAATCGTTGAATTATAACAGTTATTTATACATTTTGTATAACAGTCTATCAAATATGTCTTTGCAAATATTTTCTCCCTTTCTGTGCTTGTCTTCTCGTTCTCTTCACAGTGTCTTTCGCAAGAGTTTTCTATTATAATGAAATCTAATTTACCAATTATTTCTTTTACAGATCTTGTTTCTGATGTAGTATTTTAAAAATCATCATCATAGGTCATCTAGAGTTTTCTCTGATGTTATCTTCTAGGAGTTTTCTAGTTCTGCACTTTACATTTAGATTTATGATCAATTTGAGTTAATTTTTATAAGGGTGTAATGTTTGTATTTATTGGATGTCCGCTTATTTCAGCAACATTTGTTGAAAAAAATTCTTTGCTCCATAGTATTGCCTTTACTTCTTTGTAAAAGATCAGTTGAGCCCTGGCCGGTGTGTCTCAGTTGGTTGAAGCATCATCCAGTACACTGAAAGGAAGCAGGTTCAATTTCCAATCAGGGCACACATTCTGATCCCCAACTGAGGCACATGCAAGAAGTCAAACAATCGGTGTTTCTCTCTCTGTCTTTCCCCAACCCCTTCCTCTTGCATTAAAAAAGCAATGAAAAAATGTCCTCAAGTGAAAATTAAAAAATAAAAGTTCAGTTGACTATATTTATGTGAGCCTATTTCCGGGCTCTCTGTCCTGTTCCATTGGTCTATTCGTCAATACTAAACTATCTTGATTACTGTAGCTTTATAGTAAGTCTTGAAGTTGGATAATGTCAGTCATTGACTTTGTTCTTGCCCCTTAATATTGAGTTGGTTGTTCTGGGTGTTTTGCTTCTCCATATAAACTTTAGAATCATCTTGTCAATATGCACAAAATAACTTGCTGGGATTTTAATCAAGATTGCATTGAATCTATAGATAAAGTTAGGAAGAACTGATATGTACAATAATGAGCCTTCTTATCTACATGAATATGGATATCACTCCATTTATTCAGTTCTTCTTTGATTTTCTTTATCAGAGTTTTATAGTTTTCATTAGATAGTCTTGTACATATTTTGTTACACTTATACCAAAGTATTTCATCTTTGGGGGTGCTTATGCCAGTGGCATTGTGTTTCTATTTTAAATTCCACTTGTTCATTGTTGGTATATATTGACCTTTTTATATTAATCTTGTATCCTACAATCTTGCCTACAAAATAATCACTTATTAACTACAGGAGGTTTTTTGCTGACTCTCAGATTCTACACAGACAATCACGTCATCTGCAAACAAAGACTTTATATCTTCTTTCCCAATATGTCTATTTTCTATTTCCTTTTGTGTTTTATTTCATTATCTAGAATTTCCAGTATGATGTTGAAAAGAAATGGTGAGAGGGGGACATTCTTGCCTTGTTTCTCATCTTAGTGAGAAAGCTTTGAGTTCCTCACCATTAAATATATTCCCTGTAGGGTTTTTTTTTTTTTTTTTTAATCAAGTTGAGGAAGTTCAGAAAGTTCCCACCACTCCCATTCATAGTTTTCTGAGAGTTTTTATCATGAGTAGGTGCTGGATTTTGTCTAAAGCCTTTTCAGCATCTATTGATATGATCATGTGATTTTCTTTTTCAATTAAATGGTTTTTGAAAATTGAACCAGGGTTGCATACTTGGGATAAATGCCATTTAGTCATAATGTATATAATTCTTTTTATATGTTGTTGGATTCAATTTGCTAATATTTTTCAGAGGACTTTTGTATCTATGTTCATGAGAATTATTAGTCTGTAGTTTTCTCTTCTTGTAATGTTTTTGTCTGGTTTTGGTATTAGGATAATGCTGGCCTTGTAGAATGAGTTTAGAAGTATTCCCTTGACTTCTGTTTTCTGCAAAAGATTGTAGAGAATTGGTATAATTTCTTCCTTAAATATATGGTAGACTTCACCAATGAATCCATTTAAGCCTTGTTCTTTCTGTTTTAAAAAATTATTAGTTATTCATCAATTTCTTTAATAAATATAGACTTATTCATGTTTTCTATTTCTTCTTATATGTTTTGGCAGATCATTTCTTTCAAGAAATTGATTCAGTTCATCTAGATTATTGAATTTGTGAGCATAGTGTTATTCATAACATTTTTAAACATTTTTTTATGTCTATAAGGTTCATAGTGATGTCCCCTTTTTCATTTCTGATGTTAGTAATCTGTGTCCTCACTCTTTTCCTTAATTAACCTGACTAGAAGTTATCAAGTTTACTAATATTTTCAGGGAATCAGCTTTTTATTTTGTTGATTTTTCCTGATTTCCTATTTTCAATTGCATTGATTTCTGCTCCCAATTTTATTCCTTTCCTTCTTCTTTCTTTGGATTTAATTTGCTCTTCTTTTTCTAGTTTCCTAAGATAGAAGCTTAGCTTAGTGATTTTAGATCTTTCTTCTTTTCTTTTTTCTTTTTTAAAATATATTTTATTGATTATGCTGTTACAGTTGTCCCAATTTCTTTTCCCTCTGCTCCCCTCCACCCAGTGGCCCCCTTCCTTCCAGTTGTCCCCCTCTTTTAGTCCATGTCCATTGGTTGTGCATATAGTTTTTCTCAACCTTTTCCTGTCTACTTCACTCCCTCCTACTATGCTTCTTAATTCCTGTACCATCTCCCTCCCTTTTCCCCTTCCCCCTCCCTGCTGACCTCCACCCAATATGTTCCCCATACCTATAGTTCTTTTCCCACTCTCATTGCCTACTTAAGTTTGCCTTTGTTTCGATTCTCTAGCTTCTGTTGTTGGTTCTTGTGATGCAGTTTTCATTTTAATGTTCATAGTCTTGATCCTCCTTCTAAATCAGTCTCTTTAACATCTCATATAACAGTGGTTTGGATCTAATGAACTCCTTCAGTTTTACTTTGTCCTGGAAGCACTTTCTCTGCCCTTCTATTCTGAATGACAGTTTCACTGGATAGAGTATTCGTGGCTGTAGGTTTTTGATTTTCATTACTTTGAATATTTCTTGCCAGTCCCTTCTTGCCTGCAGGGTCTACTTTGAGAAATCAGCTGATAGTCTATTTGGGACCCCGTTGTGCGTGATTGTTTTCTTCTCTCTTGCTGCCTTTAAGATTCTTTCTTTATCTTTAATTTTTGACAGTTTGATTATGTGTCTTGGAGTGGTTCTCCCTGGGTCCAGTTTTTCTGGTACTCTCTGTGCTTCCTGGACCTGTAAGTCTATTTCCTTCCCCAAGGTCGGGAAGTTCTGCTTCATTATTTTTTCACATAGTTTTTCAATTTCTAGTTCTTCTTATTTACCCTCTGGCAATCCTATAATCCAAATGTTCATTTCCTTATAGCTGTCCCAGAGGTTTCTGATCCTCTCCTCACTTTCCTTACTTTTTGTTTCCTCTTTCTGCACTGGTTGACTGTTTGTTCCTTCCCTATGTTCCCGTTTGATGATTTGATCTCTGGATTTTATTTCCTCCCCACTTGTCTCGTATGTGCTTTCATTCATTTCAGTATGAGTAGCTTTCTTTCCTTCCCTGTCTTGTTCCAAATCTTTTGTTAATTCTGTAAGCCACCTTATAACTATAGCTCTGAACTGAGCCTCAGAAAGGTTTTTTATTTGTTCGTCTGTCAGGTCTCACATCTGCTGCCTGGTGAGCTGCGTCACCAGGATTTCAATCATTGTCTGCTTCATTCTAACAGACTTGTATTTAGCTTTGCTTCCTGGGCAGGCTGTAGGAGGCAGAGCCCCATGTACTCATCACTGCCCGGTGACTGGTGGCAATCGGCGACCTTTTTCACCACACTGTGGCACTTTATGTTGGGGCAGGGGTCCAAGATGGATTCCTGCCATTATTCTCCACTGAGAGACCGGGATCCATCCCCCCACTCTCTGGGCCTCACCACCCAAGGCAATGTGGGGGCTGCCCTTCTCAGCGTTGGAATCGCGAGCTTCGGGGTCTCGATTGCAGCTGGGATTGCTCCCCTGGCATTTCTCACAGTCCCGCCCCTATGCCCGCTGCTACCACAGACAGGACCGCGTTTTTCTCACACCTCCTACCCATCCAGATGAGCACCACTGGTTTATAACTTCATATGTTGGGCTTCCATGTAGTTTTATTTTCTGGAATTTCTGGTTATCTTTTGTTTTGAGGTAGTTGTATTCCTTTTTAGTTGTAGAGGGAGACTGAGTGTGTCAGTCTCAGCCTCCATCTTGGCCGGAAGTCCCTTCTTTTCTGATATATGCACTTAATGCTATGAATTCTTCTCTAAGCACTGCTTTTGCTACATTCCATAAATTATGATAAGTTGTATTTTCATTTAGTTAAAAGTATTTTTTAATTTCTCTCAAGATTTCTTCTTTAACCTATGTGCAACTTAGAATTGTGTTGTTTAATCTCCAAGCATTTGGGGATTTTCCAACTATCTTTCTGTTACTGATTTCTAGTTCAATTCCATTGGTCTGAAAGCAGACATTGTATGATTCTCATTCTCTCAAGTGTGTTGAAGTGTGTTTTCAGGCCCAGAATGTGGTCTATATTGGTGACTGTTCCACTTGAGCTTGAGAAGAATGTGTATGCTGCTGTTGTTAGATGAAGTAGTCTATAGATATTCACTATGCTCAGTTGATTGATGGTGGTGTTGAGATCAACTGGGTCCTTACTGATATGCTTCCTGTTGGATCTGTCCATTTCTGAAGGAGGGATGTCAAACTCTTCAACTATGATAGTAAGTTCATCTTTCTTCTTGCAGTTTTATCACTTTTGCCTCATAAATTTTATAGTCTAATTCACCAAATTCAGTTTTTGATGTGTCCATGGGTTTTTTGTGTCTTTTGTTTTGTTGTTTTATCAAAAGAGAAAAAGGTACAACCACTTTGGAGAACTCCTTGGCAGTTTCTTATAAGATAAAACATACATCCACCCACAATCCACACTGAGGTATTTATCGTAGAGAAATAAAAGCAAACGTCCATATAAAATCTTATGCATAAGTAGTCTAGCAGCTTTATTCAAAATAGCCAAAAATTGGAGACACTCTATGTGTTTACAAACAAAATAATAAATTATAGTGCATCCTTACAATGAAGTACATCTCAGCAATAAAAGGGAACAAGCTATTGATCCATGTAGCAACACAAATCTCAAAAAATGCTGAGTGAAAAGAAGCCAGACCTAAAAGAATGCATACTGTGTGATTTCATTTATGTAAAGTCCACAAGCAGACAAAACTAATCTATGGTAATAACAATCCAAACAGTGTTTACTCTCTGGAGAGGTGCTGGATCAGGACAGGAAATGAAGTAACTTGCTGGGGTAATGGAAATGTTTCATATCTTGGTAGGGACAGTAGCTACATGAGACTATTCGTTTGTCAAAACCCAGCAACAATATGCTTAAAATCTGTACATAACTACTGTATGTAAATTATACCTCAATTTTCAAAAAGAGAATATTGAGGAAGAAACAAAGAATACCCATTAAGGTGAAAAGAAGGGCAGTAGTTTCTGGTTTCTGTGGTAATTTAAGCTCTATATTTGGTCTATGTATTTAAATGAATTTTTATTACCCTGGGATTATTGAAAATCATCATCAGCCAGCTGACAACAAAAGAAAGAGGGAATAGACCTTCCAGAAATCATTTTCCCCATAATTTTTTTAAAGTGCATTTTTCAGTCATTTTCTTGAGAGAAAACAAGCAGCTGGGTCTCTTAACAAAGAGGTTTAAATAGGCTACTAGAAAAAAAGAGAAGTTGAGGCAAACAATGCTTGTTTTGGTGCCAGGCACACAAAACCAAGCCTGGTAAGGTGATGGCTCCTCTCCACCACTAACATCGTTAGAGGTATAACATGCAATAACGAAGGGTCCTTCAATTATTGGCGTGATTTGAGGTATATTGTTCAAATCGCTCTAAAACCTGAAATGACAGCAGCAAATGCATTGATGGCCCTCACCCTCATCTGTGAAAATAGATGTAAATGCAAAAGGAAAGATCTGAGGCTCTTTGAGGTCCCATGTGCATTGTTATCCCACTCACTACCTCTTTGCTTCTTTTTACCGTCCTTGCCAATTTCAAATCCATCTGAGTTGGAGCTGCTGGTTTCAAAGTTTCTGTCTGACCTCCAACCCAGTTTATTCATCTCTTACCTTCTTTTCAGTTTTTGCACAAAATTATCAAAACACAAGTAATAGAAAATTTGTAAAGACATCACGCAACATTCTGAAAAGCAAAAATAAGGGAGGCTTGGGTTTTGTTTAGCAGGTTTCTCTCCTTGTGGCAGACCACACACTTATGCTGCTTAATTGTGAATTTCAGATGTCGGATGGTGGGGGAAGGAGGGAGAGCCCATAACAAAGGAACACCGAGATGCCTTCTAAATTCTACTTAGACTAAATTAACTACGTGGGCAACAATACAGGTACTGCTTTTTTTCATTTATATATATATTAGCAGAGATGCAGGCTAAATAAATAACTGTTTAGTGAGAAATGAATTATGTAAATGTAATTTATAGCATTAATTTGAGCTTGTAAATTTAATCCACTCAAACGTGGTAAGGTTTCCATGCAATGAATATTTCTGAGGTTGTTTAATATGTTAAAATAAATATTGAGCTACTGACAGAAAAACATGTCCTCTGCATCACAAAAGCTATTTTGAGACAATAAATTAAGGGCTTGCTGAATATTTACAATCATGAGTTTTTAACTCTCTGGTAAATTTTCTTCTTAAAATATTCAAGCAGCAGGCAGATTCTGGTGGCACTGTTCAAAAACGTGTATGCCAAAGGAACATTTTAGGTAATAAGTGCTACACTATGAGATAGGAGCAAACTTTTTGTAAAAAAAGGTCTATTTGATGCCACCTGGAAAGCTGTAAGAAACACAAATATTTTGGGAGCTTTATGCTTCCCCAAAACCCTCTTCATTAACCATTCACCCTGGTGAAACATTTACAATGATGGCTCAAATATTAGAGAGAAACAGGAATGAGTGATTTAGAAGCATTTTGAGAGTATAAAGTTGAGACTTTAAAAAAGTATTTTAAAAAATAACTATAGAGTGTTAGACAAAAATTAATCACTCTGCTTCTTGGGAACCTGAAGTTGTCATATAAAAGATTAGTAGCTGGAAGACTTGGGGGAGGTCAGCTCGTCTCTGCTGGTCACATGGGTGACCTGTGTCCTCAGGTGGGATTACGGGCATGGGAGCAGTTCACAAACTCCCCCATCTTTACTGTGAAGATGTATTGCTCTTTATTTTGGAAGTGATCATGATTTCTCAGATTGATAGTATCAGACCAGAAAGTTCCTCAAGGGAAAAAAATGGAGCCCTTGTGAACGGTTTATACTTTAAATTTTCTTCTTCCTCCCATCTCTGCAGCGTTTGTGCAGCCCTCTCTGGAGCACTGATTACAGACTCCTCCGAAGAAGTAGAAACTGTGTCTTCCTTGTCCCCCCTCCCAGTGTTTGCAGCAGGCCAGCCTGGTCCTGGACAGCACTGCTGAATGAGCTTCAATCCGCCCTCCCCATCTCCACACTCAAGATTGGTTTATCCCCACAGCATTGATTCTCAAACGTTTTTGACCTCTAGGACCTAAAATGAGGGGAAGGAAAGGCCTGTCTGTTCTTTGGGCAGGTATCCACTGGGAGTGCAGAATTATGAGCCCCCACCTACAGCCTTGTTTGCAAAGATGCAGCAAGTGCACAAGAGGCAAGAACGGATGCAGGGGCCCGGCGTGGACTCCCAGGCCCAGGATATTGGCGTGTTTTGATAGAGAAATACTTCTAACAGTGCTCATCACAATTGGATTAATCGGTTTGATTAGCCTTCCTTGGATGGATGCAAACCAAGAGAAGTAGATGTGTAGACAAAACATTGATAAAGATCAAAATCTTCCTAAAGTAAGTGTTAGTTTTGTGAACCATTAAATCTGTTACATGCTGAAATAAAAAATTTTTTTTTTTTTTTTTTTTTGGAAGTGATGCCATCTTGAAGTTATAATAGGATTAAATGGAAAAACATAATTTGACATAAAAATTCTCTCCATCTATATGGCTTTTTAGGAAAATGCCATGCATTAAAATGAAGCAGTTTTATTGTCAAAGCAAAGTTACATACTGCCCTTAAGTAGGGTTCCCTTGGCCTGTGACAGTATGACTTCAATAGGATTAGGAATCATGAATAGTACTTGGTCTAAGGGTGTGCTTTACTGTCCAAGTTAGTAGCCAAGAGCCACATGTGGCTATTTTAATTTTTTATTACTTAAAATTAAATAAAATTTAAAATTCAGTTCCTCAATTGCATTAGCCACGTTTCAAATGATCAATAGTCACGTGTTGCCAGTGGCTGCCTTTTTAAACAGTCTAGGGAATATTCCAATCAGCACAGGAAGTTCTACTGGACAGTGCTGACCTGTAGTAAACACAAAATGACAGCATTCTACACCAAAGAGAAAGTATTTAGTACTTAGGAGTCAGAGCTTAGAGAAAAGCTCGTTAGGCATCAGAGACATTTTAGAGACAACATTAAATAAATTAAATATGAGTGACAAAGATTAGATTTACCTTAAGGTACACAGGAGTTTTCAAATGAGTTACACTTATGAGTAACCATAAGCTTCTTAAACTAGCTAACATAAAAACATATTTTAAAAGATTAAAAAAAAACATAGCTAAAAACCAACTTCGTCTCGTGTTTATTGGTTAACACCTCAGTATTTGCAAACTGTTTTACAGGCTCATACATTGGGTTTCATTGGTCCTTCGGGGTCACCGTGTGGTTGTTCAGGCTGTGTACTGAACAATTCTAGAGGCTTCATTCGCATACTGCAATGTGAACGCTAGCATAATGCACAACACTGGCATAATGCAATGTGAATGCTAGCATAAGCTACACAGAAGCACTCAGCGGGCAGCAGGGGCCCCCTCACCGCAATGCTCATTTAGAACATTGCTGAATTTCACACTTTTCTAAAATCAAAAATTCCTTTTGACCACATTCTCCTAGTTTCAGAAATAGGTTATCAAGTGAGAATATCAAAAATGTGTGATTGTGGTTTTCAGTGTCAAATTTCCCCACAAGCCCAGTTGCTTTGCTGGAAGTCATTGGGCACATTGAGATCCTGCCCGCTCGGGAGAACACTTCCACCTGTGAACTTCTGTTCAGGCACACACACACATGCTCAGGGGGAAGAAAGGAACTTTTCCCTCGATTGGAATGTTGAAGTCTAGAAACACTGTAAATCTGCCTTTGTCCTGGATATCCAAGGAGAGAGAAAATGTTCAGATGAAAATGCTTCTAGCCTTTTATACAGGCACATTTGTGTGTGTTTAGAAAACAACACTGCAAATAATCATATAAATAATAAAATAGGACAATGTGTCTTCCAACGAACTCTGGAAGCAGGGAAAGCATTATCTCACTCAGGCTGGCAGCTGCAAGGGCATAGACACTTCCACTGAACTTTTACTTGCTTTAGCTACCAGTCTGGGGCTGAAATACGACACTGAAGCTGAGGCGGCAAAGCTCTTGAAAGCCAGACTCATGCCCAGCCTTCTGAGGACAGTAGTTAAAAGGGGGCAGGGCCTTGAGCACTCAGAGACTGGTCAGAAACCACTGGGGCAGCATCTTGGAGTCTGGGAGGGCTGGCGGAGATGGATGGGCAGAACAGGTGGGGACTGTACACAGTGGGGGGATGAACGCCTCAGGGGGCTGGCAGAGCCGTGTGGCCACAGACCTCTGCTCTGGTCCTAGATTGTGACTTGAATCAGGACTTTTTGGATTCCCAGCCCCCTCTTCACTGCTCTCTCATGACCTGAGTCATCAGCTTTGACATGCCATAGAGCAGGCAGCACGCACACATTATGGGGCCATATCCCTCAGCCAGTCTGCTGATGACTAAGAGATGGCTCACTCAGATCTGGTCACCTGTGCCACCTCCTGCACACAGGCCCACCTTCCAGCACACGCACCTGCATTCCTTTGTCTTACTGCTTTCACTGCTTCTTGGAACCTGCCTCACTACCTCATAGCAGACCGTAAGTACCATGGGATTAACAGCCTTGGGAGCAATAATTAGAAACGCCTCAGCTCTGGGCAGATGGTGTTTCTCCACTGCCTTCAGCTCCAGTTGTCCACCTTGGTGACTTGCTTGAAAGCACACCATTTACTGGCTGCCTTCCTTTCCCCCTCTCACTGCCCCACACCCCTGGCTATATTTCCTTCAGCAACTTGTATCAGGATTTGCTTCCCAGGGACCCAAATTAAGATAATCACCCCGCAAAACAATCTTCAAAGCAACAGATGCAGGATCTTCTTGCTTCCCTTTCAGCCCTACAGAGGTAGAGACCTACTAACCAGCCCTGCTGGGCCCAGAGCTGTCCATAGCCTGTGGGATCAGGATCTAGGTAACCTCCTGCCCAGACCTCTGCCTAGCCCCTAACTCTTTACACAGAGGAAGCATTCCAGCCTACCTCAATGCCAGGTTCATTGTGAAAGCAGCCTGGGGCCAGAAAGAAACCAAAACCTCCCACCCAGTAACTTTATTTTGGGCCTTAGTTCTATGTCTCTCAAATAAAAAGGTAATATTAGCAGACACCAAAGGCACCTCCTCTGTGAAGCCTTCCTTGACTGAGAGAGTACTAAGAATTGCTTAAACTGGAGTTGTTATGCACTGATTGTCCACTCCCAACCAGGCTCCACCTTAGACAGGTACTTAACCCTTCATGCCTAGAGGGTCTCATCTGGAAAATGGGGAAAATATCAGTACCTAGGCCATAGGGTTGCTGGGACAAAGTAAATTAAGTCACTGAGCACAGTGTCTGACAAATAAGCTGTCAATGTATTTTAGCTAATATTGTGTTATTGTTATTATTCTACTTCCAGAGATATGGTTAGTTCTGTCCTCTGGGTTTCCATGGCCTTGTGAACACATCACCACTCTAGAGATATGATTATAATTATTTATTTCCATCCTTCCCCTCCAGGTGGATGAGAGTATCATTCACCTTTGGGTCTCCAGTGCCTGACCCAATGCTTAACTCAACTCAGTACAATTTTTTGAAAGTCATTAAGGCATTTTCCTCTTTTGCCTCACTGAGTATATGACCTCTCTTCTAGCTGGCCTGAAGTGTCCACCTGCCTGGGGGAGGATTAGGATTTGTCACATAGTAATGTGTAGCTTCTGGGTGAAAATTAGGATTAGGCAGCCAGAAAATAGCCATACAAGCTGGGCTATCTCCTCTACAAAGAATTTTCCAAATTCCTTTATGTCCCAACTTTCATATATCAAGAGCAGAGTGTGGGGCACCCAGCTTAGGGGGGCTTTCCTGTGACAACAAAGCCACAACACTTGTGTTTGATGGGAGAAAAGGGATGGGACATAGCATCAGGGATGATTATCAAAACATCTGTTTTTTTTTTAAGTACATTTTATTGATTATGTTATTACAATTGTCCCAGTTTTCCCCCCTTTGCTCCCTTCTATCTGGTATCCCCTTCCCTCCAGCAATCCCTCCCTCCTTAGTTCATGTCCATGGGTCAAGCATATAAGTTCTTTAGCTTCACCCTTTCCTATATTATTCTTAACTTCCCCCTGTCTATTTTGTACCAACTAATTATGCCTCTTAATCCCTGCATCATATCCCCATTTCTCCCCTTTCCCCTTCCCAGCTGATAACCCTCCAAATGATCCCCATACCTATGATTCTGTTCCTGTTCTGGTTGTTTGCTGAATTTGTTTTTGTTTTTATTGTTTAGATTCAGCTGTTGATAGCTGTGAGTTTGTTGTCATTTTAATGTTCAGAGTTTTAATCTTTTTGTTAAATAGGTCCCTTTAACATTTCATATGATAATGGCTTGGTGATGATGAATTCCTTTAGCTTTACCTTGTCTGGGAAGCACTTTACCTGCCCTTCCATTCTAAATGATAGCTTTGCTGGACATAGTAATCTAGGTTGTAGGTTCTTACTTTTTATCACTTTGAATACTTCTTGCCAGTCCCTTCTTACCTGCAAGGTTTCTTTTGAGAAGTCAGCTGATAATCTTATGGTTGCTCCTTTTCAGGTAACTCTGCTTTTCTCTTGCTGCTTTTAAGATTATCTCTTTGTCTTTTACCTTGGCATTTTGATTATGATGTGTCTTGGAGTGGTCCTCTTTGGATCCAATGTGTTTGGGACTCTGTGCTTCCTGGACTTGTGTCTATTTCCTTCACCAAATTAGGGAAGTTTTCTTTCATTATTTTTTTCAAGTAAGTTTTCAATTTCTTGCTCTTTCTCTTCTCCTTCTGTCATTCCTATGATTCAAATATTGACACTTTTGGAGATGTCCCAGAGGCTTCTTATACTCTCCTCATTTTTTTGAACTCTTGTTTCTTCATTCTGTTCTGAGTGAATATTTATTTCTTTCTTATGTTCCAAATTGTTGATTTGAACCCCAGCTTCCTTCCCATCACTGGTGATTCCCTGTAAGTTTTTCTTTATTTCACTTAGTGTAAACTTCATTTCTTTCTTTATGTTGTTGCTGTACTCAGTGAGTTCTTTGAGCATCCTGATCACCAGTGTTTTGAACTCTGCACTTGATTGGTTGGCTATCTCCGTTTTGTTTAGTTCTTTTTCTGAGGTTTTGTTCTGTTCTTTCATTTAGGCCATATTTCTTTGTCTCCTAAATTTAGCAGTCTTCCTGTGTTTGTTTCTGTGTATTAGATAGAGCTGCTTTGACTTCCTGTCTTAGTAGTGTGGCATGTTGAAAACAAGGCACCTGTAAATTGTGCAGAGCAGAGCCTAAGGTACTTGCCAGGGCAGGGCAACCCACGTCACCACTTTGTGGCTTTGTGTGGGGAAAGGGCTTGGAGAGATTTGCCCAGAACTCAGCTCATTCCCAGTCACTTCACCCACTCCCCGTTTACGACTGGCATCCTTCCAGCTGCTGCCCTGGTGGTAAATCCCAGAATGGTTGGGTTTGAGTACATTCTAAGTCTGTGTGGGCCTTTTAAGTGACAAAAATCTGGCAGTTTTTTCCACCACCCCAACCCCCACTGGTTTTTATAGCTAGAAGTTATGGAGATTTATCTTCCTGGTGTTGGAACCCTAGGCTGTGTGGTCTGGCCTGGGGCTGGGATCACTTACTCCCAAGGTATCTCTCCTGATTTTTATCCACCATACATGCATGTGGAACTATCCAATCTGCCACCACCACTTCTCCAGACCACACTGTGTCTCCTCAGCTCTACACCTGTCTCCTTGCTTCTGCCCCTCCTACCCATTTGGATGAATGTGGCTTTTTTAAATCCTTCATTGTCGGACTTCCATACAGCTTGATTTTCTGACGGTTCTGGGTGTTGTTTGTTTTGAGATCTGGTGGTAATTCTTTCTATGGTTGCACAAGGAGGTGAAGCATGTCTATCTACGCCTCCATCTTGACTGTAAGTTCATCATTGCTGAGGCAATGGGCAGGGCCTGCATTTCTGGGGCAGGTGCCGCCACCACAAGCTGCAATTGGCCTTCTGCCTCATGGTACTTGTGGCATAGGCCCAACGTTTTCACTGTCCCAGCCTACTGTTCTCAAGAGGTCAGTCTGTCTACCAATCAGCAAGTCTCTGGGGGCACATGAGGACAACGAAGGCCTGATCATCAAAATATTTAATACAGACAAAAGAAAAGCCTGCCTTTCTGACTCAGGCATTAGAGGGAGGGAGACCACAGACAGACAGCCACATCAAGTGGTCATGTGTGTTCTGCTTTACTCCCTCCAGGAAATTACATTAATAAGTGATACTCTTTGGCAGGAAGAAGAGGCAGGGACAGAGGAATGGAGAGAAAAGTGTTTGTTGCTCTTACTCTGCATAGGGAATCACCTCTTAGGCTGCCTTGGCCAATCCTACTGGGTGGTTCAGTGGTGACAGGCAGAGGAGGACCACAGCATTCTGTTGAATGGACACATGACATCTAAGGCCACATCTAGCTCCTACGTCTAAGCTGTATTATATCTGTTCCATCTTCTAACAACTGTGCAGCCCTTTGGATCTTGTGGTTACCATTCATGGTCTTGGGGCCATGAAATACCCCTGTCCAAATCTACCCCTATTCTCAGCTACGGCATCCTGAACTGCAGCTGGCCATTAAAGTAAGCATATGAGGGTGTGCCAGGAGTCCCCAAGACCACCCTCTTGCTTGATGATTCACCAGGAAGACCCACAGGATTCAGCAGACAGTTACACACATGGCTGTGTTTCATTATCACAAGAGCATACAGGCAAATTTGCAGAGAAGAGGCACATGGGGTAAAGTCTGGTAAAAACAAACACAAGCTTCTAAAAGTCCTCTCCAGGAAAGTCACACAGGACATTGTTATTTCTTCCAGCAAAGGGTTATGACAAGACTTCTGAAGTGATGTCTACCAGGGAAGGCCATCACAAGAGACTAAGTGCCAGGGTTTTATTAGGGATGGTCACAGCGGCAGCCTCTGTCTAGTGGGCACCCAAATCCCAGATTCCCAGAAAGAAAAAAGTATTCAGCCTAAACCCCACTGTTTGCGCAGATAATGTAGGCTGAGTGAGTTACTCTTACCATTTTGGAGAATGGGAGGAACCCTCTCAAAGTCCAAGCCCCAGATACCAGCCAAGGATCAGCCTTGCAAGCAGGCTTTTCTAAGGTAAGCAGTCTCAGGCCTGCTATGTAGTCTTTTCTGCATAAAAGATTATTGGGTTTAAAAATACAGATGGTTTGCCAGTATTCTCTTTATCACTTTATCCTCCATTAAGGGGGCCAGGGGAAATCTGAGCTTTGATAACCCACAACACATCATTTTTTATAATGTGGTCATCTCATGATAAAAATAACTTCCATTTTTTGGACTTCTCTAATAGTATATTCTCATGTCATGTTGTAGCTGTGTTAAGAGGAAGCAGATGGGGTTTGGGCCCCACCCACATCTCCTTGGCTTGCCCAAGAGGTCATTTTAAGCAACTTCTGAGCATGCCATCAGCTTTCTGGGTTTCTCCACCACAGAATTATGTGAACCTGTCATAGATCAGAGGTGCCTGAGAACCAAAGTTCCAGAGTAGCCTTTGATTAAAGGCGGGGCAGGAATTGGTGGTTTAGTCCTCTGTTATCCCTTTTATCAGTGAGGTAGTTCTGAGTTGTGCCCTCCAGTCTCCCAGAGGTTTACCCAGAACCAAGCCCCAGCTGCCCACAGGGGCAATGTGCTGATTGGTGCACTTTCGTTGGTGTCCCTCCCGTCACTGTTTCACCTCCCCACCCCTCTCCTATTTCCTAAGATAACTGCTTATACCCTCTATGTTAGGAACAAAATTGAAAGAGAAAAAAAATTCAGCATCTCTCAATGCCAAATTCAAGAACCTGCTCCATGTAATCTATTGGAAAGCATTTTACCTTAAAGATTTTCCCTAAATATGTCCAAATATATTTTGCCCATCCTTTCTTTCCAGACTTTACTCTGAGTTGTTTATATGTCAGCTTCTGGTGTGTGCTTATGGACAAGATACACTGCCCTTGTGGTTTAAGCATGTGAGTTTTGGAATCAGAGATCCTAGGGTCAAATCCCATATCCTCCCCATTAGCTCGCCTCTCAGAATTTAAAGTCATTGTCAAAGAAGGAGCATTTAGCACTCTGGCTGCCACAGAACAAGAACTGAATAGATGTGAGGCTCTGTTATTCTATTCCAAGCTGGAAGAAGGAGGGGGTGGGGATGGTGTCCCACTCAAACTTCCACCCAACACGATGACTTTCTCCGTTCAAGCACTGTGGGATGAGAAGCCCAGGAACTGCTGTTCTGAAACCATCCTTGCTCTTTTCAAGTGTTCTGGAGAGAGAGCACTCTGTCTCCCCTTCTATATGCTTCCTGGGGCTGAAAGTCCTGGATGCCACTCTGTAAATATCAAGTGCCTCCTAAGTGCTGCCTAATAACAATGCTCAAAACCTGGGCGGGCAGAAAGCCCACAAGGAACTGGCTGCCTAGCACTCTCTGAACCTCTTCACTTTGTTTGTATCTTCAAGGCCTACTCTAGTCTCAGCCAATGTGATGCTTAATGTGACACTATGATGCTTAAAACGCATGGTGAGATGGAGCCTGTAGATGGGGCAGTGAAAAGAGCATGGTTTGGGGGTCAGAGAGACCTTGACTAAAATCTTGGCTCTGCTTCTTAGTAACAGGTTCTTTTGGCAAGTTTCTTCTCCAGAGTGCAGGGTGATGCCACTTTCTTCATAGCGCTATAGCCACAATTACAGCTAGCAATGAAAAGGACCTTGCCCAGTGCCTGCATTAGGGATTGTTTTTTATGACAAGTAATCCCACAACTTGGTATCACTTACTTTCTATCTCTTTAGCTTTAACCCTTCTAGAAACATTGCTAAGAAGGAACAAAACCATCTGACCTAGACTTCATTTCTTTTTCATCCTTGCTTCTCTCTCTATTTGAAACTATGACTAATGGGAAAGTGGCCAAATGATATTGAATAGAAAGGATGATGGAACGAAAAAAGGTCTCAAGAATCCACAAATTAGACATGCTGTTCTAGGTGGGCTGAATTTTGTTTAGTATCAAGCAGACAGACATTCAAAATGAAAAATACAATTTATTTTTTAAAGTCAGTAAAGATTTAATCAGAGGTAGCTCCAAAAATGGATGAGTAGGATCAAGTAATTTCATTAGCACATTAAATAAGACTTGTAATTGAATGTTTTACCAAAGTCAACCATTTGTAACTACCTATGTGTAAAAACTTTCATTGGTAAAGACTCCTGGTATCTGTCCTCCCTTTCTTCCATAGCAATAGAACCTGTAGCTAAGTATTGAACCTCTGAGAATAAAGACTACATTTCCTACTCTCCCTTGCATATAGATGTGGTCAAGCTATTAAGTTCTGAGTAGAGAAATTTAAGAAGGAGGGAATGTATGCAACTTCCCAGAAGTCTCCTTACAGGGAACTTCTCCTTCTACTCCTTTTGCTGTCTGGAATGTAGACTTAATTGTTTGAACTGGAGCAGCCACCTTGGACAATGGGGTGAACATGAGAATAGAGAACAACATGCAGAAGGAACTTGTGCTATCACGAACAATCATGGCAACCATGGACCTTTACCCAGAACTTCACATGAGAAAAATTAATTTCTATCTTTTTTCAGACGCTTGTTATTTTGGATTTTCAGTCTCTCACAGCCAATTCTAATCTTAACTTATTCAGTCTGAATGGCACAGATACATAATTTGCTATGAAATGCTTAACTTCTTGTATTTTTTATATGCATCAAAATCAAGCATTAAGACGTATTAAGTTTGTTTTCTGTATTTGTTGGTTTTGCTGTTAACAGAACTCCTGCTTCAAGAAGCAACAGGAACTGTCTTGGTTATCATTTAAATAAAATTTGCTTTGCATGTACAAAAATCTCATTTACTCTGCCATTTGATACTTGGGAGATTTGGATGTTTAATGGATCTTTACTACCAAAGATTTTTCCCCCTGAGTTTTACACGGATGCTGCTCTTGGATTTATTCATCCTTCCCAACAAATAAAAATCCTCAAGATATATTTCCAGTTCCTTTTATGGGGGACAGAGAGGGTTGGGTGAGGGTGGATATTTTAATTCTCTGAAGTTAGCAAGGAACACAATCCTAGAAACACATTTTTTCTGCATTTGGACCAGGGTTTCCAACTCTTTATCCCTCTCATTTTTTTTTTTTTCATTTTTATTGTTTGTTTTTGCAACAGGAACATTACACTAATAAGTTACAATAATAAAAGAAAAACCAGGAAAGCTTGCTTGCTTGTTTGCTTTTATTCCTTCCTTTTCTTTCTATTTTTCTCTAAAGCCTTTTAGATTATATAACCCTTTGAGAGACTCAGGAAAGAAAGAACTTTTGGGCACAAAAGGATTCGAAAACATAATACTTTGCATAATCTTCAAGGGTTCACAGGATCCTTTCCAGGGACCTCACTTTAAGAATTAATGCAAAGCCCTGGCTGCTGTAGACCAGTGGATTGAGCATCGGCCTGCAAACTAAGTGTCACTGGTTTGATACCCAGTCAGGGCACATGACTAGGTCCCCAGTTGGGGGCGCATGAGAGGCAACTGTACATTGATGTTTCTCTCCCTCTCTTTCTCCTTTCCCCTCTCTCTAAAAAACAGATAAATAAAATAAAAATACTAAAAATAACAACAACAACAAAAATGAAAGTTTAAAAAAAAGAATCAATGCAGAAGAGGGACATTTTGCTCAGTTGGGGTAGGTATCTAGCTACACACTATAATTTTAAGAATGTCACAAAAGATCCTCTCCTCAAAGAGATTTCCTTCTGAAATTTCTCCCCCTCTACTTCTTACTTTCTTCTTCAGGTTAGGTGCTAAAATCTTTTTAGCTGCAAATGTTATCTGGGAAGAATAAAGTGTTAAGTCACTAACAACCTAGCATTTAGATGTCATTAGCTTAACAGATGAGATAAAGCTGTTAGGCTCTAGCTAATATTCATAATTATTTATATCACATCTGTCTTCTCCCTCCCCCAAGAGTGTAAATTCCCCAGGGGCCTGAGCCAAGTCTGTTCTGTTCATTACTGCATTCCCAGGGCTTAGCCCAGTGCCTGGTCTGGACCACCACTCAGTCAATATTTATCGAATGAATGGTTGGACAAATAAATAGAAAGAATGAGAGAAAGCAGGTTTTGATGGAAAAATAAAAGAAAAAAATGGCCCAAACTGGTACAGATTACAGGTGGAAGGAAAGCAGACCAGGTGAGGGGGGCATAGAGCAGGTAAAAAGGAGAGCAGATGCTACAGATGTCTCTAAAAGAAAGTTTGCCTGTTCCAAATCAAAAAACCATTTGGGGAGAAAAGTTTCATACTTCAATCAGTCTATCTTCATAGCACAGACCATCTCTAAATGTCAGAAAGTGCCACTGGAGCCACTCAGTGACATTATTTGCCATGAAATGTGATCGTGGCTTTGATATCACAGTCTTGATTCAGGGTCTATATATTTGTGAACTCAGGAAAAATTTTAGATGACTAAAGAATGTGATGAATTATATCGCTGTACTGATTCAGCCAATACATATTGCAAATCACAGTATGAAGGAGTTCTCAAACCAGACTCAGCACTGGAAACCCTTCAGATGCTATTTAAAACAGATTCCCAAATGAGTCAAACAGAGGAAGACAAATACCATATGATTTCACTTATATATGAAATCTACAGAGCAAAATAAATGAACAAACAAAACAGAAAGAAACTTATAGAGACCACACTGATGGTTGTCAGAGGGGAGGAGAGTTAGGAGGCTGGGTGAAAAAGATGAAGGGATTAAGAACTACAGATTGGTGGTTACCAAACAGCCCCAGGAATGTAAAGTACATCATAGGGAATATAGTCAATAATATTGCAATAACCATGTATGGTGTCAGGTGGGTACTTGAAATATCAGAGGGACCACTTTGTAAAGTATATGATTGTCTAATACTGTGTTGTACACCTGAAATTAATGTAAAATAATATTGAATGTCAACTGTAGTTGAAAAATAAAATTTTAAATAAAATAAAAGGCTTGGAAACTAAAACATAAAATAAAATAAAATACAGATTTCCTCGTCCCTCCCTCAATTTATGTATCATAAACTCCAGGGGTTAGCCCTGGGAATCTGAATTGTTAAGTTTTCTGTGTGATCGGAATATAGGCAATCTGTTGTAAGTCAAATAACATTTGGGAATCCTTACTACTGAAGATACAAAAATGATGCTGTCATTTTCATCAAGGAGTTTGCGATCTCAAGTAGAATTACTATAAGACATGGATATAAATAACAGAATATAGGTTATATGACAGGACAGACTGTTGACATTCCCTTGGGAAGATTTCATAAGGGAAGTAGCATTTAATCTAGAGCAAAGCAGATAAGTAGAGCTGTAATGGGGAGGCCAGGAGTATGGGCAAATGGACTTGAGGAAGAAATCTGGTGAAAGTCTAAAACCCAACAAGAAACTTATTTTAGGAGGACTTCTAGCCAAGATGGAGGCGTAGACAGACATGCTACGTCTTTCTCCACAACTAAGAAGGAATACAACTACCTCAAAACTAGAAACAACCAGAAGTTCCAGAAAATCCAACTACATGGAAGTCCAGCAAACAAAGATATAAAGAAGAAATACTCATCCAGACAGGTAGGAGGGGAGGAGCTGGGGCAGAGAGGATGCGGTGTGGTGGGGGTGGCAGCGGCGGCAGCAGCAGGCTGACAGAAAGTGCAGTCACACATTTAAAAAGTCCAAAGACACATGTGGGGAGCGTTTCCAGCTCCTCACTGGACCTCGCAGCTCACAGTCCCAGCACCAGAGAAAATCAAGCCTCATTGCTTCTGACTGTGCAGATCAGTGGGGGTTGGGGTAGAGGCAGAAACTTCCAGTCTCTCAGCAGAGTCCAATTGTTTAAAGGGCCCTACGGTCCTAGACACTCGCAGACCCACCCACTCTGGAAACGATAGCCAGGGCAGCAGCTAGAAAGAGGTGCCAGTCCAGTGCAGAAGTGGGAGAGGTGCCTGGAAAAGGGGCAAGTGCTGGGCAGGCAGCATTGTTCCCTCTCAGGCCCCTCCTCTACGTACAGCACCATAATGTGGTGAAACAGGTCGCCCTGTTCTGACAAATCCCTAAGGCTCTACCCCTTACAATGTAACAGGAGCGACAGCTCTACCTGGGACGTGGAGGCAAACAAATGCAGGAGCCTGTCAGAATGAGGAGACAGAGAAGTATGGCCCAAAAGGGGGAACTGGTCAAGGTTCCAGTGGGCGAACTAAGTGACGAGGAGACAACTAACCTCACAGATGAGGAGATAGACAACCTAAGAGATGCAGAATTCAAAACACTGGTGATAAATATGCTCACAGGCTTGACAGATATGCTTGAATATGGCAAACGCATAAGTGAAGAAGTGAAGGCTATGCTAAGTGAAATGAAGGAAAATCCACACAAAACCAATGGTGAAGGGACGGAAATCAGGGTTCAAGTCAATGATTTGGAATATAAGAAAAAAAAAAAAAACATCAACCAGTGTAGAATGAGGAAGCAAGAATTGAAAAAAATGAGGAAAATTTCCCAAATCTTGTGAAGGAGATGGACATACAGGTCTGGGAAGCATGGAGGGTCCTGGGTGAGCTGGACCCAGAGGGGACCACACCAGGACACATCATGATTGAGATGCCAAAGGTGAAAGAAAAAGAGAGAGTCCGGGGGGCAGCAAGAGAGAGGCAGAGAGTTGCCTACAGGGGGGTGTCTATAGGACTATCAGCTGATTTCTCAGAGGACACTTTGCAGGCAGGAAGGGACTGGCAAGTAGTATTCAATGTGATGAAAGGCAACCTGCAACCAGGATTACTCTATCCAGCAAAGCTATCATTTGGAATGGAATGGCAGATGAAGTGCTTCCCAGACAAGGTAAAGCTAAAGGAGATCATCATCACCAAGCAATCATTATATGAAATGTCAAAGGGACATATTAAAAAAAAGAAGATCAAAACTATGAACACTAAAATGATAACAAACTCACAGCTATGAACAACTGAATCTAAAAAATAAAAACAAAATCCAACTAAGCAAACCAGAATAGGAACAGAATCATAGATATCGGGGTCATTTGGATGGTTATCAGTTGGGATGGGGGAGGGGGAGAAATGGGGATATGGTGCAAGGATTAAGAAGCATAATCAGTTGGTAAAAAATAGGCATGGGGAAGTTAAGAATAACATAGGAAAGGGTGAAGCCAAGGAACTTATATGCACAACCCATGGACATGAACTAAGTGGGGTGGGATTGTTGGAGGGACGGGGGGTACTGGGCAGAGGGGAAGCAAAAGGGAAAGAAATTGGAACTACTGTAACAACATAATAAATATACTTAAGAAAATAAAATAAAATATCCAAATTTTAACATGTTAGAGAAAGTAGGAATTGTTACAAGGAGCATAGTACTGTTGGAAAGGGCAAAGACTTCAGAGTCAAACCTGACTTTTCACTTGTTAGTTGTTTCTTTGGATAATTTAATATTTCTGAGCCTTAGCTTTCTCATATATAAAATGAAGATAATGATACTTACTTTTAGAATTAGAGTGTGGGTTAATAAATACTACTTCTTTTCCTTCTCTTTTATGTGCTTTAGAGTCAAAATTGGTTTTCCCTTCTCACCACCCCCCCATCCCTAAATTAAGGATATGGCAAAATTGTTCCTAAATAAGTTATAATAGCAATCTCATGCTCAATATCCCTAAATAACAGCTATACTTAGCACCATGCTTGGCACTGTATTATACTGTTGCATAATTTCTATAGTTATGTATCATTGTAAGATCAGAGCATGCTTTACTCTAGGATAGAGATTTGAAGTAAAGATATATATATTTTTTTTAAAAAGAAATTTATTTTAATTAACACAGGATCATAGAAACTGGAAGGGACTTTAGAAATACTTGGTTTGTCCCCCTCCTCTGTTCAAAAGGAATTCAGGGCTCAGAGGGATAAAGGGACAAGTACAGAGTCACACAGAGTTAGTTCCGTAAGGACATGTGCTAAAATGCATGTCTCAAACTCCTAAGCCAAAGGCATTTCACCCCACCTCCCTAGCTCCTGTTGGTCTGGCCATGGAGCTAAGAATTTGTTTCTGTTACTCCTAGGGACTGCTTGGCTCATGTCCCTGAGAATGCACTGCTATACAGGGCCAGGTGTCAGGCGCAGTGCCCCAGGGACCAAATAAACCACAGGGCCAGCTGGCAGGCTTCCAACTTCTCCTCTAAACAGGCCCTGTTTCACTCCACTCTGTCACTCAGAATCTCTATGGACAACAGTGTGGGAGAGGGTGAGAAGAAGAAAGGCACACACACACACACACACACACACACACACACAGTGAATGAGTAATTCAAAGACATTGAGAGCCACACTGACCAGGTTGGACTCTCATCCAGGGAATTTCTGTCAGAGGTTTTGCATAGTTATCGTCGTCGGTCGTCGGCAGCCGTCCATCTCTAGAGACGATGGTGTAGCTTCTTAAGAGTCTATCTGCACCGCCGAGAATGGCTGTGCAGTCCGACTCGGGAGTGACATGGTATCTGTCTCCTCCCGTGTTGAATCGACATCTTGCGATGAAGCTACAGAGCCTGGGCAGGGTGATATGGAGGGTCTGCTGTTGCCCATGCAGCAGACCCCCCCTCTCTTCGCAGCTGAAGTGTCCAAGGGAAAGACGGAGTCAATACAGCTTGGCTTCAGGTGCGCCGCAGGAGTTGCCGGTGTTGACTACAACGTCAAACCGCCTTAGGGACTCCGGCTCCGGATTTTCTGTCGGGGTTTACTCCCTTAACCTTTCCCCTGAAGAGGTATGCCGCAAGGCAGCGGAGGTTTTTTGGAGTCAGAGTTTTCCTTCTCTGATGTTAGGCCTATGACTAACTGCACATGCTGTGCTCATCCACCCTCATCAGAGAAAACTTTATAGGTCACCTGGCTGGTGGTGCCAGGCCATTGGGACATACCAGCAGGGTCCACCAATGAACTTGCTGTGCCCCTGCCAATGAGGGCTATTCCTAAAGACGAAAAAACCACTCATTAGATTGATGCCTCTCATTGCCTAAGAGATTGCTGTTGTGGTGGCTGCACTTCTGTGAATTGTAAAGGTTCTGCAAAATTCTTAAAATTTGCATTGAAACATAACATTCAAAAACATACACAAATTATAAGCAAATCATGTAACTGACCACCAGAACAAGAGACAAAACATTACCAGCACACGGAAGCAACTTCTCATGCACCTTTCCAGTTCCTACCCCACCACCAAGAGTAACCGCTATGTTGACTTTCTAGCACAATTTATTAGTTTTGCCTGTTTTTAAATTCATGTAAATAGAATTGTACACTATCTTACATCTTCAACATTTACGATGCATGGATAGTTAACAAGAAATTGCCTACAAAGTTCTTTGCAGGTTTAAAGAGCTCAAAGAGTAGAAAGTATACTTCACAATAGGGTTTATTACAGGACAAAGCTAGAGAGCAGTTTGGCCCAGACCTCTCTCTCAGGAAGAGCCTCAAATTTAGACCTATGACATCATCTCTACATGACATTAGCATACATTCACAGAGATACACTGACAGGACTGGAAAAGTCATCTTGTCATACAATTTTAAAGCTGTGTTCCATTTCTGGACTACATCACTTATCATGAATTAATATTAAAAAATCTTATAATTGCCTGGTAAGTTCAAAATTCTATTACCTTGAATTTTTGTGTTAAAAGCATTACATTGTCCAATGCAAACACTTTACAGGTACTGGTATTTTGGTAACCCTGTATTGACTTTCTCCATTTTGAATATATTAACTCCTCAAAAATTAGAAGTGGCGCAGGCCTTGCTTTCCTTCTACAAGGCCGTGCTTACACCCTTGACTGGTGTCGCTCAGTTGTTTGGATGTTATCAGGTAACCAAAAGGTCACCAGTTCAATTCCCAGTCAAGGCACATGCCTGGGTGGCAGGTTTGGTCCCAGGTCAGGTTGAATGAGAGGCAACTGATCAATGTTTCTTTTTCACATCACTCTTTCTCTCCCTCTCTCTCCCTCTCCCTTTCCCTCTCTGTAAAATCAATGAGTGTGTCCTCAGGTGAGGATAAAAAATAAAAATAAAGTAAAAGGCCTCTCCTGAAGCATAATCTCTGGAGGTGGGTCCCAGGACTATGCTTCTTAGGTTTAAGGCCTGCAGATTCTGCATCACCTTATGTTCCTCTTTTGAAGGAACTGCCCAGGATCTGCCTTTCTAAAAATATTGATTTCTGTATCTGGGGAGTATGCACACACAGTCTGAATGCAGGCTCATTGTTGATGGGAAGTCCCACACTGGAGCTCATAATGCTCAAAGAAGTGAGTAAGCGTGAAGATTATAAAGTTCATCCCTAGATTAAGATCCAGCTCTGCCACTTCCCGGCAGTGTGTCTTTGAGCTTATTACTTAGCCTCTGTAAGCCTCAGTTTCTCACTTGTAAAATGGAAAATCTAACAGCACCGAACTCATATAGAGTCGTTATGAGAATTAAATCGGTTAATGCTCTTAAGCACTTAAAGTGCATGGCAAAACATTCAGTAAGTGGAACCTCTTCTTATCATTACAACTACTTGTAATTTAGGTTTTTAAAGTGAAACTTAAAGTGGGCAAGAACAGACTTAATGTTCATGCAATATAACCAGATTTTAAGTTTTATTCAAAAACAGAATAACATCCAAAACTTACAAGTGTAAGCTAACACTGGTCTATCAGCTCGTAGGACTGTACCATGAGACGACAAGCCAGGAAAACAATTTGGCAGTAGGTAACAAGACCCTTGCCAAGTCTTTTCCTGGCACAAGTCTTACACATATATTATTAAATTCTTCCATATGAATGTCATAATTTTGATGCTATTGTAAATGTCATTTTTATTTAATTTCTGATTGCTCACTATGAGTAAAGAAATACAATAGGACTTTATATGTCGACCTTGTATCCTGAAATCTCAATAAACTCACATATTAGGTCTAGTCACTTTTTTGTGGATTACTTAAGATTTTTTTTATAGATGATTATTTCATTGAGAATGAAGATAGTTTTACTTCTTCCCTTCCAATATATCTGCCTTGTGTTTGTGTTTGTGTTTTTGTTTTCATTTTTGCTGGTTGCATTGGCTAGTACCTCCAATACCACATTGAATAGAAAGAGTGAGAGTTGACACCTTTGCTCTGTTCCCAGCCTTTCACTATTAAACATGGTATTAGCTGTAGACTTTTGTATGTGTATTTTATCAGGTTGAGGAAATTCTTTTATACTCCTAATTTCTTGAATTTTTTTTCATAAGTGGGAATTGAATTTTGTCAGATTCTTTTCCTGCACCAATTGTGACACAAGGTTTTCATTCTATACTCTGTTAATATGACAGATAACGTTGTTTGATTTACAAAAGTTAAACCAAGTTTGTATTACTAGGATAAGCCCACTTAATCTGAGACATTATCATTTTTATATATTACTAGATGAGTTTTGCCAACATTTTGTTAAGGATTTTTGCATCTAAGTTTATGCAGGAGAAAAACATGCTTTTAATTTTCCAATGTTTTGCAGCTGGCATTTTCCTAGATCTAAGGTATTACAGGATAGGAAGCAAATTGCCCAAGACACTCATTGCATTTCCTAGCAGGCCTCTGTCAATGCTGTCACTTAATGGCAGTCAGCAGTGCACAGAATCTTATTTATGAATGTTTTATTCACTATCATAGTACAGTAAACAGACATCTATCTGGTGATTTTGCCAATAAGTATTCTTTTTTTTTTTCAATTTTTAAACAGCTTTATTAAGGTATAATTGACATACAATAGCTGCACATATTTGAAGTATACAAATTGAGGTTTTAACACATATATAACCCATGAAACCATAGCTACAATCAAAACAGTGAACATGTCCACCGCCCCAAAGGTTTCCATAGGCCCCTCCCCAACCACTGATCTGTATTTGTCATTACAGATTAGTTTACATTGTCTAGAGTTTTATATAAATGGAATAATACAGTGTGTATGATATTTTTGTCTTTTTCACTCATAATTATTTTTTTGCATGTTTTATTGATTATGCTGTTACAGTTGTCCCAATTTCTTTTCCCTTTGCTCCCCTCTACCCAGCAACCCCCTCCCTCCAGCAGTCCCCCACCCTTAGTCCATGTCCTTGGGTTGTGCATAAAGCTCTTCTCAACCCAATAAGTATGCTTTACTTATAAATTCATAAGTTTTCTCTTTTGCAATTCCAAAATCTAAATGCTAGCATATGTCATGTTTTATTTCTGGATCAAAAGAGTTTCTCTATTTAAAAATAAAGGTCTGTGGTGCTTTGTTCTCCACTATAAGGGGATAACAGTTAAATATACTATATAATAATGTAAATACAAATACTACATAACTAATCAATGCTTATGTTAAAAGCATTATATAATAACATGATATAATATAATAATGGTCATGATAACACTGCAGCTTAGAAAGCAGTTTAATGTACATTATCATATTTGGCTTGTGTTCAAGTATTATTAGCTCATTTTGCAGGTGAAGAAACTAAAGCTTGAGAGCTTTTGGGTCGGTCTCATGGTCACTCAGCTATTTAGAATCAGACTGTTTTGAAATAAAAAATATTTTTATACACACAAACAGAAACAATTAACAAATTTATAAATTCTCTGTATTTTAATTCTAAAAGCTAAATCCTAGCTTAAGTCATGTTTTGAGGCTTGAAATGTTTCCATGCATAAAAAATAAACATTTGCTCTGCTTTGCTCCCCACTGTAAGATGATGACATTAAAATACACTTAAGGAAATACAAATACAATATTATTTGCTAGTGGCATTAATTGTTCTAATAAAGGCAGAAGTTTGTTCAAACAAATGACGGGAGAGTTAGGAGTGCTCCAGTAATTATGAATATTGAAATTATGCTTCCTCAATATATTCATTAGTTCTAATTTGGTCTTTAGGGCATACTTCCACACAAACTGCTCTTTCTGGTCTTATATCACACATTTCTAATTCTATCAGCCACTTGACCTCCAGAGAAAACAGCTGCCTCTTCTTTCTTTAGACTCTTCTTGGAAACCCCACTCAGACACCAACAGAGTAGTCCCCTTGTGCATTTGGAGCCAAGCCACAGGCTGCCAGATCTTCTGAGCAGTCTGCCAATCACCATTTCCAGATCCTACTGTAGAATTTCTCAAGGGACAGTGGTTTTAGTGTGCCTCAGAATCACCTGGAAGACCTGTTAAAACACAGCTTGCTGGAACCCACCCCCAGTTTCCAATTCAAGACATCTGGGGTGGGGCCTGAGGATCTGGATTTCTTATAAGTCCCCCAGTGACTCTGAAAATGCTGGTCCCAGAACCACACTTGGAGAACCTCTCAGCTAGATGAATGATTGAACTTGACTTTTCAGCTTCCTTATTTTCCCCAGAAGAATAGAAAAGAATTAGAAGATTCTAGGAAAGGTAAAACCTGGTCCTAGAAAAGCTTGTTTCTTTGCTCTGTTGACAGAATAGTCTATGAACTGCAAGTTTACAGCAGAGCACAGGCCTCTGTGGATATCATAACACTTTCATTTGGTTATATTTAATGTGAGAGCTCTTTTAAAGGGATCCTCTTAGAAATTTTTTTTTAGTTTGCCAGCTAAAAGAATTTATACAAAAATGTCAACAGTAGTTATCTCTAAGGGATAAAACTGTGAATAATTTTTTTTTCTTGTGGCTTATCAATATTGGTATTTCCGGTCTTTACTTGTTACAACAAATGTGGTTGACTTTTGTAATACAAAAGTGCATCTGGTAAAAATCGAATTAAGTAAATGGTTTGCCAGGCATTTTAATAATGGCCTAAGGCCTAATCAAAAAAAACAAAATATTTTTAGAGCAAGAGGAAAGGGAAGAGAGAGAGAGAGAAAAACATCAATATGTTGTTCCACTTGTTTATGCATGCATTGGTTGTTTCTTGTATGTGCCCTGACCGGCGATGGAACGACAACCTTGGACTATCGGGACAATGGTCTAACCAACAGAACTACCTGGCCAGGGCATAATTAAAATTTCTTCATGTGACTGTATGCTAAAACATTTCAGAATTTACCTATTTTTCAACAAGACTTAAGATCTACCTATTTCTGCCCACCCTTCCACCTCACAGTTCAAAACTGGAGCCCGATTGTAAATAAAGGAGTAAAGTGGCAAGTCCTGAGTTCTGTGGTCTGTGGTGTGGTCTTTGAAGCTGATTACTTCCCAGCAATGCTGGTCCCTTCCAACTACCTTCTCCCCTTTCTCCTAAACCTTCTCCTGGAGCTAGAATTGGTGGACAACAACTCATGTCTGCAATGTCCTCTGAATCTCCTTATGGACTGAAGAAGACCATAATTCTCCATTAATCTCATTTTCAATCACAATCTCAAAGAAAAGTTTATCCCACCAATTCATACATTTCCAAAATTTACTATAAGAACAGACTAAGTCACTGAAAAAATAACCAAGGTTCAGCTAATTAGTGAGAAAATCAGAGTTTTGTCCACCTAAACTTTCATATGTATTTGGGTAATAAGTCATAAGATGAAAAACAACAGAAACTGTTTTTGCCACATTCTACTTCCTTGCCTATGCAAAATCATACTGGTTCATTACTACACCTGCTAATTTTAAGGGCCTTTTAAAACTTTTCATCACAAATTTTTTATATTGCAAAACCCATGGACATGGACAACAGTGTGGTGATTGTTGGGGGGAGGAAGTGGGTGGAAGAAGGTATAAGGGGGATAAATGGTAATGGAAGAAATACAATAAAAACTAAGGTAAGGTTTTAACATTTCACAAGCCAATATTTTTTCTTGCCTCCTGACTAATTCACTTTAAAAATCCAAATGGCAAAGGCACTTTTTCCTCTGGGTTAAATAAAGAGGTAGATCTGAACTATGTAACAGTGGAAAGCCACATTCTCTTGATTATTGTTAATTTATTGCCAGATTAAAACGTGTGTAGCCACTTCTTCCTACCACATAAATTGTGCCTGAAAGAAAATAATAATTCAGCTTTGTTGAAGAAAAACATCATCCAACCAAGACAAGATTTTTCTTAATGACCTAAAATACGTGATTTCTCTAAAGGACAAAGAAATGTAATGGGCAATGACAGAAAACACAGTGTTTTTCCAGGGAAGAGTAATTAGAAATGAATTAGAGCTTCCAACAGAGTGAAAACTAGAAGACCCTGTTTACATGTTCTGCTACCTAACAACAGCTCAGGCTTAGGAACCTTCATTATCCTAGAGTCATCCCCCAACCATATCCTGCAAATGGATGTGATTTGTAGCTTAAGCTCACTTGAGATTTGAGATATGTAAGTGGGTTGCTGCTTTGTTGCTTATTTTTTTAATCTTAAGAAGGACAGTTTTGTTATATCTAAACCAATTACAGCATCAAAACAGCAGCAGCTACACTGCATGCTTTTCTGTTATCTCTTTTAAAGATATGTCGGCATTATTCTGAGAACTTTCAAGCAAACTCACTGAGATTCTAATGTAAACTTCTGTAGTTCTGAACAAAACTCATTTCTGGTAGCCTCTTACTTTGGGCATTACAGTTCACCATTCATCTAAATGGAAAAAGCAATTTACAGAAATAAACATGTGTATTAAAAGGCTGAGAGAATAAGAGCACAACCCTCTGGGACGACTTCTTCCCTTGCTCTTGTCTAAAGGGCCTTGGTTCCCACTCCCTCCAATACTCCCACACACTCTACTGTTTGTAACCAGCCGTCCAGCCAGCCTCAGCCACCTGACCCCAAGGGAAGACCATGAAAGGAGATGGGGAGAGTTAAAGATTAGGAGATGTCATAATCCAACTTGGCTAACCTTGTGGAAGAATATGAAAAAAGCCAAGGCCTCTCAGCCTTAACACTGAAAACTTCAACATTGGCAGGAAAAACAAAAGCCATGTACTGGAAAAAAGAAACAAGAAAAGCTACCCACATGGGAGAGTCAGGGCGCAGAAATGTCAACTTGAACAGAAGAGAATGGCGGTCAGAGAAGACTCTTGGGGAAGGGCCAGAGTATACAGAAAGGTGGGGAAATCTATGGGGGAGAAGGAAACGCAAACTAGACCAGCAAGCAGTTGGGGGACATCCACAGAAAGGGCACATACCCACGCAATGTTCCCAGTGGCAGTCATTATTACCATTGTACCACATTATTGCTTACTAGGGTGTCAGCTCATGAGCTTATTGGGGGCTTCATTTATTTTACTGTTTTTTCCTAGGATGTAACACACTGTAGAAAGTTTTCCTTCAACAGTTAGTTTGGAATAATTTTAAGTATTCGGTTATGAAGAAAATTCACTTTTCAAAGACTCATCATTCTCTAACCTATCTTGATAACTAAAGTAGTTATAACTTCACTGCTCTAGGCTGACTGTGCCCTCCACCTCTGTCCCCTGCTAAAAATTCAGATGTTTAATCCTAATCCCCAATGTGATGGTATTTGGAGGTGGGGCCTTTGGAAAGTGATTAGGTCATGAAGGTAGAGCCCTCCTGAATTGGACTAGATCCCTTAGAAAAGAGAACCCAGAGAGCACTCTTCCCTCTTTCATCACATTAGGACATGGCAAGAAGATGGCCACGCATAAACCAAGAAGCTCTCACAAGACACTGAATCTGCCAGCACCTTGATCTTGGACTTCCCAGCCTCCAGAACTGTGAGAAATAAATGTCTTTTGTCCATAAACCACCCAATCTTTGGAATTTTGCTATGGCCGTATGAAAGACAAAGACATTCATTCACCATGTACAGTAAAAGTTCTCTTAATGTAGCTCCATGTCTCTATGAAAAGGAGGCTCTACTCTTTTAGTAAAACATTTTGGCTGGTACCCACAGCACACTGAATCCCTATGCCTCCAAGCAGTTGAATTTTATATTTACCAGGGATCGATTGTTTGAAATTGTTTATGATAGTACTATTGTAATTATGAAATTAAATTTTTTATATGTAAACTGATGATAAATGAGTGCAAAAGAAAGAATTCTCCTGTAAACTAAATGGATGAGTTGGGAAAAAAATTCAGCAAATTGTTTTAAAAGTGGTTGGATTTTTTAAATGAGAAAAAGGACTCTTAAGAATCTAGAAAGATACTGCATTCTGTTTTCTAAATGTCTTTGAACTCTCCATTTTAAAGAAACAAAGACAGGAAATAACAGAAAATGCAGGGGAAAGGCCAATTCAAAGATCTAAATTCAAAGGAAAGGCCTTCATCTTGCATCAAAAGCCTGGTCAATCACTGTATGTGTATGTATTTTAAGTTAAAATGTTTAAGGCATTACCATTCTATGAGTGCTTGCACCAAATTTTTTCAATTACCTATCAGCTATTGGTCCTGATGACTCAGAGAAGACAGTTTTCACTACATTTATTATAAAACCCTGGAAACCCCTCCCACACACAAAACAAGGTTCAATCTTCAATGTTGCTGGTAAATGTCTGCATTTTTTTCATGTGTAAAATGAAGTTTTAACTCAGCTGGCTACCAACTGAGGAGTCTTTTTGTCCTTATGGTGAAATTTGTTCTTTGCTTTGACAATGATCCTGAGAGTTTAGTCGCCCTTCTGTTCTTTTCCACAGGATGGGTCTCGCTTTAGCAATGGTTTTGTGCCCTTTTGGCACTGGGGTTTCCTTATCTTAGGGCTGTCACAGGGAGGAGATGGCAGTTTTCTTTTAGCTCTTGGACTTTCTCCTGAGATTTGTGAGCTAGAGGAAGAGACGTGTGTCAAGTGCTAAACCCCACTTTGACCCTATTTCCAGACTTCCAATCTCTCCCCCCAGCATCTCAGTATCCCTTCGTATTTTGGAAAGGACATCCTTTGTTTGGTTTGGTTTTTAAACGGAATGTAACAAGTTCAGTGCAAACATTACAGGCTCAATTCTAGTTTTAGCTTCATCCAAACTAAGCACAGAATGATTTGAAATGGTTCTTTTCCTGCCATGATGTTCTTTTTACTCTGGGCCATAAAGGAGTAAATAATAAACTTGGGAATGCATGTAAATTGCTATGGTGGGTATTCTGCAGTAATTTTCAATCACTCAGAAGTGGAATGAAATAAAAGGCCTCCAAAATATAATACATTTCTGCTTATCTGGTGACACGGTACAAAAATATCTCAGACAGGAAGGGCAGAAAATAGAGAGAACCTGTAGCCAATTGTGTAAGAACCTTAGTTTCCCTCAGTTTGAAGGCTGACAACCAATGTATTGAATATTACTCCAGAGGCATAACTTGTGAACTTCATACCAAGTTGGATCCTTTTTAAAAGCCCCTTCCTTTATATAAAATTATTTTCTATAATAATCATTATTTTCTTGATTTGGTTGTTTAGTTTTAATTTTTAAAATACATTCTAATTTTAAAGATAGTATTCAAATTCCATTCAATATTTCATGTATGAAATAAAATTTGCATTTGCCAAACAAAAACATTATAGCTCACAGTTCACCACTCTGTTTCACTGTTTAAATTGTAAATACAAAAACTCTGTGATGTGTGAAATGAATTTCTGTAAAGGATACCTCCGCCTACATTTTAACAGGAGTGAATATAAATCAGTGTTCTGGGGGCTTCAAAGTGGGAAACAAGCTTTCCCACCAAAAACAGACCTTTTTCTATACAAATGCTTTTTCTCAAAAGCAGTTAAAATTGTAAATATGCGTGCCCTAGAACATATAAGCAAATGGCTACCTCACTCCACATTAACTACAGCATTTGTTTAGAACAAATTTTGTGGATGGGTGGGGAGTATTTTATCTTTGACGTTGTTTAGAATTGCCAGAATATGGTGATAATAAAAAGAAGACTGAATTCTAGTCAATTTTTTAAATTGCATTTAAATTCACTACAAACCATGTGCCCCTGATCGTCTACACCTGAGGCACAGTGTCCCCAGGGCTCAGCCCTTGGGTTGTCACTATCACCAGGCCAGGGAACAACCATAATCTAAGGTCTTACAAGAAAGCTGCCTGGCCCTGACTGGCGTGGCTCAGTTGGTTGAACATCATCCCAGAAAGCCAAAGTTCACCAGTTTGATTCCGAGTCAGGGCACATGCCTGGGTTGCGGTTTGGTCCCAGGTCAGGGTGCATTCAAGAAGCAACCAATTGATGTTTCTCTCTCACATCGACTCTCCTTCTCTTTCTCCCTCTCTTCCCTTCTCTCTAAAAATAAATACATAAAATCTTTTTAAAAAAGAAAAAGAAAGCTGCCCAGACACAAAGTTTCCACATTTGGTTGAATCCAGATATAGCAATCAGCAGGGCAGTTCAACCCCAGGATATCTGTGAGAACTGATAAAATGCTGGATGAATTTTAAAAATGATATACAAAAATGTCCAGTACTTTGGTGGGGTGGGGGGGATGTTATAAAATGTGATTCCAATTCTCACATCTTGATTAATGGAAAAATGCTCTCTCCAGTTGTTCATTTTTCATTCTGAATTGTAAATATTTATTGAATGAACGAAAGGACAGATAATCAAGGCGAGTCTATGACAGGGGAGCTATATTTACATATTGATTTGAACCCATGTTTCTCAATTTACTAAAAAAGAAAAGAAAAAAAATGGTGAGTGTTCCCACAGAAACAAATAAACAGGTCAGTTGAACAGGTGTCCAAAAGCTCAGCACCAAATTCTAAGTCCAGACCAGGAACTGTGTATGTGAGATCCAGAGCATAGAAAGAAACCCAAAGCCTAGGATGGCCAACTTTGCAGTAAATGCCAGAGAATGACAAACAGCTCTCTACCTTGCCTGTGGCCCTCATTGCTGGCAGAGGAAGAGGGCCAAGAAAAGAAGCAAACAGAGTACAGTGGAATCTTCCACTTTGGAAGGCTCAGCAGATCCAACATTAAATACCATGTTGGCCATGAAGACAATGCTTCTGATTATGTGGTATGTTCTTTCACTTCGGCATAAACTCTAACCCTGGAGCATTTATAATCAATGAGGGCAAGCATCTGAACTAAGGATTAGAGAAAAGAACCCATTCCAAAAGGTGTTCCTCTGTGGCTGTCGGAATATAGAGGTTTTCTCATTTTTAGACTAATGTTCCCACTAGCAAAGAATAAAGGTTTCTTATTTCTTACCTTCCTTCTGTTGATCTTACTCTAAGTCCCTTTATAAAAGGATGAAGTAGAGAAGAAACTTATTTCAGAAGAAAAATCGCTCCATAACAAAGAGAAAGACATTCACATACATTAAAATGGTCAACTCCAAGGGTTTTTTTGTAATGCATACTTTTCTTTCTTATATTGGGTAGTGGGTACACGACCAAAACCACAAGAGAAATAATAACAGCAATATATTTGAAGTATATTTTTGAGGTTTTATAAAATCTCCAACTCCAAAGGAGTTAAAACAAATTTTAGCTAAATTTGATGCTTCACTCAAATCAAAAAATCCTAATTAACATGTGACATAAAAACTAAATCCATAGATGAAATGTCTACCTAGTCAGATATGCAATAAAATGTATCAATATCTCAATGATTTTTTTTATCCTCACCCAAGGATATGTCTATTGATCTTAGAGAGAAGGAAGAGAGAGAAAGAGAGACAGAAAAACATCGATGTGAGAGAGAAACATCGATCAGCTGCCTCCCATACCCACCCCCACCTGAGATCAAACCCGCAGCCTAGGTACATTCCCTGACCAGGAATTGAACACGCAACCCTTCGGTGTATGGGATGATGCTTGAACCAACTGAGCCACCTGGCCAGAGCTCTTCTCAATGATTGCTTAGTAAGTTTATTATAGTTTTATTATTTGAATAGCTAAGGTGCTATATTTAAAAGGAAAAGGAAAATAAAAGTTAGAGAGTCTTTTTTTTAATCTGGAAGATATATACTTTATTTCAACACTCCTACTCCCTTAAATGAATCAAAATATTTACATGCCATTTTCTCATCCTCGTAGTCATCTGAGATATATTTGAGAAACTAAACTTCTCCCTTTAAGCTATTCTCCACATGCTTAACATTATCCTATCCTCAAAATGACTGTAATACTTCTACTCTTGAATCTGATGTGATATGGGAAGAGATTCACAAATCTGCCAAGGGTGAGAAAAGAGAAAAAGCAAATATTTCATTTACAACATCTAAATATTAGAGATCAAACACATATGAATGGAGCAAATCATGTTTACCAACATCTGCATGTGTGTGCTGAGATGAAAAAGTACACTATGTGCACACACATTTCATCAATCATCTCAAACCTTAAGGTGAGATTATATTTCCAGAGTAGCATCTTGCTAACCTAAAAAAATAAAAACCTCAATCAACATTCAATAGCAAAGAATCAGATATGTTCCTCTGACCACACCTCCCACACCTCGGTAACTTCTTAAACAAGCCAGTCTCCAAAATCTTCTCTTTGCTCTCATATAAGTCAGTGGTCATTGGATCTAGAGATATAGAGGGTGGGGAAAAGTAGGTTTACAGTTGCAAGTATGTGAAACACAGAGTTTATTCTTATATTATTATTTATTAATTATTGTATTGTTTTTCATATACATGACTGTAAACTTACTTTTGTCCCACTTTTATAGTTCCAAAGGTAAAAGGATGAAGAACTGATTCTTACCAGAGAAAGAAAATAATATTTCCCAGCTTGAATTTCCCCCTCCTTTTCCTACAAATTGAAATTCTTGCCCTAATCAGGCTGTTTCCAAACACATATGAAATGGACAAAAGGGAAGAGGAAATTAAGCACACAAAATCTGCCTTAGGCATGTAATGACACCAACAAAGATTTCTTGGACCCAGATAGTGAACCCCTTGCTGCATTGTATTTGCTCTTATGAAAACACATTTTCTCCTAATTGGGATAAAATTAATAGAACAAAAATGGTCATCTTTCTGCTTTCTTTTGCCCTTCTTATTCCCTCCACCCTTCTCTCTCTCTCTCCACCCACCCCACCCCCTGCTCCCTCCCTCTCTGCCACTCTCAAGCTTAGAGAGTAATAGAAAATGGGGTTGCTTTGGTTACCATTGAATCAATCTCACCTGATATCCTTTCACAAGTATAAAATTAATTCTGAGTGATTCTGATTATAGCTACTGTACCCTAGCCCTGATCAAGCCTAATTACAACTTGATGCAGGGTCCCCGCCATTGTTGTGTCTAAGTAATGGAGCCTGAATTTCAGCCAGCAATGCCTTGTTAATGAATAGGAGTGATGAGAGGGCTGCATAATGTCTCCAGTGACCTCTTCTGCATCATAGAGAGTGCACGGCATTGATAAACACACTAAAATGATTATTATCCATTATTCAGTTTTTCAATCAGACAACACCTGGCACAGTGGCAGCCAGTCGCTCTTTACTTCCCTTTCGTATTTATTTGGGCCCTAAACTCTGACACAATGTAGCATGCCAATTTCCCTTTATTAAAGGAAAGAAGTTATAAAGAAAGCCCAGAGGGCGGGGGCTCTTAGAGAGGTGCTGTTGCTGTTTTTAAGTCTACTTGCTCTTTGCAAGGAACAGATATTGGCAGCAATTCTGCAAATGTCAAAGATGGCTTTCAGAGAGGTGGTCTTTTTAAAATATTGTCCTGTTATGTAAGAAGAACTTACAGACCAAGGAGCTCCCCACCAGCTCCTGATGCCTGGTATGCTTCCAGAGTAATAAGACAATGAGCAGTTCAAAGAACAAAGAAATGCATCATTGCCATCTTTGAACCTATAAAAAAGGAAAAGCATGGCATTTTGCTTAGTCTTGGCTACTCACAGACTTACAATTAATCTAGTTCTCCTCTGACTGTACCAATCTTTATTTCAAGCATTTGACTCACTTTAAGGAAGAGGGCTACCTGTCCTTGGTGACAAATGTATTTCAGATTTCTTTTATCTTTGCGTGATCATAGTTAATAATCATTCTATTGTATGAAAACATTCCAGTAAAGATTTCCAGCAACAAATTAATGTATAAGTTTTGAGTCCACTAGACAAGAGAACCTCTATTTACTAGACAGCACTAGGTACCTTTTCTGTATGTTAACAACTTCAGAGGTTGAGGAGGAAGCTGAACGAATTAGAAAGAGAGGGGTCACAGGGTAGTGGGGTATGTAGCCTAAGTTTTAATGTGGTTTTGCCCATTTGAAACCTCTTAAATCAGCTTAAACTTGAGTTCTCAGCAGTCTCTGGAAAAACTTCTTCTGCCACCCACACTCACCAAAGAACAAACTGGAATCAGAACAGCAATTTAGATTAACATCCGAAGCTGATACATTGAGTTCATAGGTTCTCCACCAGAAACACACGTGCAGGCCTAAAGGCAATAGTGACCTGCCCCCATGCCCAGGGGCAGCTGCACCGCCTCAGAGAGCTCCCTCTCCAACAGCCATTCAGACCTTGCTCGCATTTTTCCCAACATCTCTTCCCAGAACTACAGCAACAACAATAAAGAGGAAACAACACACACACAAAAATAGTTTCTTTTCCAAAAAGTGGTCAAAGTACTTCAATTTTATAATAAGAGAAGACAAATTTCCACCCACGCTCAAGCTGGCACCTGGAAATTTCCTCAAATTTATACAAATGTGAGTAACTCAAGGACGGTCAAAGACTGTAGATTCCACACCATGAAACTGTGCTCCTGTTACTATGTTTCAAGAGTCCTAGAAGGTAAGAGAAGCATATAATGACGATGTGCTTATATCTCCAAAGGCCAGGCAGGCTGATATCCTGAAACCAAGCCTTTGTCAACACTGTCCTTTTGTCCCACCATCAGAAAAGAGGAGCATGAAAAGCAGGAGTCAGGAAGAATGTAACCTTCCCAAGGTAAAACGGCTACATTTTGCTCTGGCAAATGATAACATGCCATTTTTAAATACATTTGTATATGAAACCAACAGAGGTTGGTTTTGTTTAGGTCTTTGGCTTGTAATCCTATCACAGTTCTCACAGAAATGTTTGGCCAAAAAAGAAACTGAAATCAGATTGCCCGAAATCAAAGCAGTGAGAATTAAATCTCACTCTTCTTTATTCCCAGGATAGACTCACCAGGCCCCTTCCGAAAGGGACCTTCTTTAGAAGATGAGAAAAGAGGAGAAGGCATTGCTGTTCAGAAGACTTACTTATTTTACTTACATCTGGTTTTTATCCACTGATCAAAGACGTCCCGCCTTCTACAGAATTTCACAGCTGCTGGTATCTCTTGGGATAGGGTCACCAGCAAGCAAAAAGCAAGTCATGGAACCTCAGTTCAGAAAGGGCCCTAAAAAATCATGAAGCAACATTAATGAGTAGATCTGGCCTTGCTGCTGCCACATGTGTGTGTATGTGCTTGTGAATGTATGTGTGTGCATGAGTGTGTGTGCTCCTGGTAAAAGGGAAACACATCTATAGCTTTCAGCTATTTGTTCATTTGAAAAATATTTATTGAGAACCTACTGAGTCTTTGGCACTATTACAGGTGCTGGGGATATAACTATGAACAAATCAGACCCTTCCAAAGTCATTGCACTCCTGGACCTTACATTTGTTTGAAAATGTGATGTAAATACAATAAAATATGAGAAATACAAATATATCAGTGAAATAAAAGAATAAAACACCATCAAGTATTTTCATAGAACTAGTTCTAAAATCATAAGAATATATATATAACAATAGAAAAATCTTAACAACAAAAATAAATATTGCATCTATTCAAAATTTCATAAAGCCACCATTTTTCACCCATCAAATTAACAAAGCTGTTTTTCAAGAGTTTAGTGAGTTGAGCCCTGGCTGGGTGCACAGCTCACCTGTGGACTGAAAGGTTGCCGGTTTGATTCCCAGTCAGGGCACACTCCTGGGTTGTAGGCCAGGTCCCCAGTTGGGGGTGTGCGAGAGGCAGCCAGTGGATGTTTCTTTCACACATTGGTGTTTCTCTCCCTCTCTTTCTTCCTCTTTTCCCTTCTCTCTATAAATATATAAATAAGTAAATAAATAAATAAGAGTTTAGTGAGTTGAGCACCCTCATGCTGCTGGTGGGAATGTAAGGCTTTAGAAAAGTGATTTGATACCATGTATCAACCTGAAACTTAAATATGCATAGCCTTCTTCCTGTTAGAGCTATGGATTTCCACCTTTAATGTGCCTAAAAATCTCAGGAACTATTCTTTAAAAGGCAGATTCCTGAGCCCTGATCTTAAAGATTCAGACTGTGCAGGTCCAGGTGGGACTCCTGGTCTGCATTTATATCTGGTTCTGAGGGAGGCGGCTAGGATGTTACACCACAAGAAGAGTGGTCTAGAAGGACCGAGTCCCAGGAAGCAAGCAGAAATGTATAGAAATGTTTACATGGGAAGCTTTTTATCTCGGCCCTTATTTATAATGTTGAGAAATTGTAAACAACCTAAATTGACATAAATAAGGAAATGATAACAGTAATGATGATATATTCTTACAAGAGATTGGTACACAGCCATTAAAAATGGGCTTTGGGGATGATATTTCATAATGTGGGAAGATGCTAAATGAGAGAAATCAGGATACAAAATTGTGCCATATATATATATATACATATATATGAAAATAACTACAAGGAAATACATCAAACTGTTAATACTGGCTATCACCAGGTGGTAGAATCATGAGAAATATTTATCTTCTTTATGTTGTTCTATATTTTCTGAATTTGAAACAATGAGCGAGTATTGCTTTCATAATCCAAAAGTGAATAAACTTTAAATAATAAAGAAGTCATAAATCTCTTCTCTGTTTCTAAGCAGAAATATATACAAATCATTCCACACATAGCTGAAGAGTCTATTGCTTTTCTTAGTCCCAAATTAAGGAAATCATCTAGAATTAGGCAGTTGTCACATATGTTAAGCCTTTGTTGTCCCTGTTGAAATTTAAATCTGCTTACTCTTCTTTCATGCATTTAGATACCAGCTGTTTGCTTACTTCCTGAAAGGTTGCTCATAATGCTGCCCAAGCTGGCTAGTGTCTACATATGTCCTGAAGGTCTCCAGGGGAGGAAATGTGTGAACTATCATTGAGCAGGAAGTGCATGGGGAGCTGTCTAGTGATCGAGATTAACCAAAACAGAAGACTTCTCATTTATGGGATCAGGTGGCTATGGGGGCTAAAAAAGGTGTTTCTGAGTTAAAGTTCTATTCAATATAGTCTTTTGGAAGCAATTAATCAATCAATGAATAACACTTGAAAATATTTGTCCAAAATTCTTCCACAAGTAAAAATTAAATGGCAATCCTATAAATCTTACAAACAATTTGTAAAAGAACATTTCTTTAAAAAAATTTTTACAACCAAGGCCTGATTTTCCTGGTAGGGAATATACAATAAAAACTATTGTAGGTGAAAAGTCTCATTCATCCATCACTTTTCCTTCCTTCCCCTTGCTCAGGCCCCTATCACCCCATGGTGGGTAGGTCCTAACTAGTCTCCTTGTTGCCAGCTCTGGGGCCCCAATTTTGACTGTCTCATTCTTTTCCTATAAAGCTTTAATGGTTTTGGGTTGGTTTTTTGTTGTTGCTTTTTTTTTTAAACAAAAACTCATTTTCCCCATCTGTAAAACGGACTTAAAGATAGATATTTCAAAGCACATGAGGACTCAAGGAGCCTGCCCCACTTCCAGTAGCCAGCTTGTCCCTTCCCACTAAGCACTTGTCTCAATTCTACTAATAATCTAGTTGTATTTATCTTGATATGCAAGGTTTCAGTCCAGCAGTCAGCTCACAGGAGGTGCCTAGCAGATGTTTACCCAAGGAATGGAAGAACTGTATTTGGTATCATTGATGATGGTAAGCCTCCTTGCACATTACTCATCCCATTTTCTACAAATAGAATGAACTTAATCTATATTAGTCCATTTAATTTTTCTGCTCTCATATCCATTAGTCATACAATAACAACAAGTATTTACTGGGCAAATCCAATGTGCCAGGCACTAGGGATAAAGCAGTGAAAAAAACAGAGTCCCTGTTCTCATAGAGCTTACACTATAATGGGAAGTAATGGTACAACTAATCAATCGATTAGTTTTTAAAACATGCTTTTGGATACAGATAAGAACTACAAAGAAAGTAAAAATGGGTTACGTGATACAGTCTAAGTGGCAAAGGGCAGCCATACTCATCAAGATAGATCTCTCTGAGGAGGTGACATTGGAATTAAGATCTAAATGATGAGACTTAGTAAACAGTAATCCGTATAGCTTTTCTACATTTGCAATTTTAAATTGAGACAAAATGTATATAGAGTAAAATGCACATATACTAAGTTTCTAATTTAATCAGTTTTGCTAAAGATATACACCTGTGTAATCATCACCATTAAGAAATAAATATAGGCCCTGGCTTGGTAGCTCTGTTGGTTAGAGCACTGTCTGATACACCAAGGTTACCAGTTCAATCCCCCATCAGGGCACGTGCAAGAAGCAACAAATGAATGCATAAACAAGCAGAACAACAAAATTGATGTTTCTCTTTCTCTCTCCCTCAAAAAAAAAAAAGATATGAATATAGTATGAGAGATGCTAAGGAGCTGCTTTACACCTGAAGCAACCTCTGCCATGATCTAGGGCTGATGCAGCTGGGAAGGAGCAAGGCACACATGCAGCAGGGAAGACTGAGCTGAGGCTGCTAGCACACCAGCTTCAGGTGAGGCCCAACCCGTTGTCTCCATACTTATTCTGTACTTCTGCCTATTTGTGGCTACTGTACCCTCTTAGTGGCATCTAAGTACTAACAGAGGTTCACCAATGTGTTTCATCTTTAAACATTGCTCAGAAAAACTGCTATTTACCTTGAAATCCATTCACATTATCACAAGAAATTCCAAAATGACAGTTGTCAGTGAGAGCAAAGAATAAGTTGTTAGATTCATTTTTTTTTTATAGATAACTTAAAAATTTTTTTAAGTTTATTTTTTAGAGAGAGGTAAAGGGAGGGAGAAAGAGAGGGAGAGAAACAGTGATGTGCGAAACACTGATAGGTTGCCTCTTGCATGCCTCCAGCTGGGGACCTGGCCCAGGATTTTCTCACAAATTTTAAGCTTATAAATTGATATTACAAAGTTATATTCTTATTCAGCAATTAAAAGGTATTAATAGTCGCTATGTCATAGATAAGCCTTGAAAATATTAAGCTGAGTGAAAGAAGCCACACACAAAGGACCATATATTGTATGATTCCATTTATATTCCATTTATATTAAAGGTCCAAAATAGGCAAATCTATAGAGGAGAACAGTAGATTAGTAGTTGCCCAGGGCTGGGAGGCAGAGGTGATGGGAGTGACAACTAATGGGTCCAAGGTTTCTTTGTGGGGTGATGAAACATTCTAGAATGGATTGTGGTGATGGGTGCACAACTCTGAATAAACTAAAAACTATTAAATCATACACTTTAAGTGGGTGAGTTGGATGGTATGTATATTAGTTTTCTATGGCTGTTGAAACAAATTACCACAAACTTAGAGGCTTAAAACAACAAAAGTATATCCTCTCACAATTCTAGAAGCCAAAAATCCAAAGAGGGTATCAATGGGCTGAAATCAAGGTGCTGGTAGGGCTGGATGGCCTGAGAAGAATCCACTCTTTGCCTCTTTCAGCTTCTGGTGGTTTTGACATTCCTTGGCTTATGTCTGCATCTCTTCAGTCAGCCATCTCCAGATCTTCACATGGCCTTCAGTGTGTGCCAGGTCTCCCTCTGCTTCCCTCTTAAAGGTTACAAGTGACTACACTTAAATAAGTTCAAGATAATCTCCCCATCTCAAGATCCTTAACTTAATTATAACTGTAAAAATACTATCTCCATATAAGGTAACATTTAAAGGTACCAGGGATTGGGACCTGATATCTTGGTGGAGGCAGGAGGGGTCATTTTTCAGGCAACCACAGAATGTGTATGATAGTTCAATAAAGCTATTTTAAAAATAGAGAGGGAGTGAGATGAGTGAAAAAGGTAAAGAGATTAAGAAGTACAAATTACCAGTTATAAAAATAGTCATAGGTGTAAAGTACAGCAGAGGGAATATAGTCAATAATATTATAATAAATATGTATAATGTCAGATGGGTACTAGACTTATTGAAGTGATTACTTCATAAGTTATATAATGTCTAATCACTATGTTGTGCACCTAAAACTAATATACTGTTGTATGTCAAGTGTAATTGAAAATGTTTTAGCCCTGGCTGAAGTGGCTCAGTAGATTGAGTGCTAACCTGTGAACTGGAAGGTTGCAGGTTCAATTCTCAGTCAGGGCACATGCCTGCATTGCAGGCCAGGTCCCCAGTTCGGGGGTGGGGGGGTAAGAGGCAACCAATCAGTGTTTCTCTCCCTCTCTCTCTCCTTCACTTCCCCTCTCACTAAAAATAAATTCTTTAAAAAAAGAGAAAATGTTTTAAATGTTTAAAAATAATTAATTAATAATAGAGAGAGGGTAATCTATAAAAAATAAATATAGTGTACACAAAAATAGCTACATCCATGTTATAGATGCAAGGAAGCTGAAAGGGGATACTAATATGTTGCAAACTTTGCTTTGATTTGGACTCAAACAGAGACAAATGAAGAAAATTGAACATGAACTGAATATTTGATAATGCTAGAAAATTATTTTTAACTTACTGGAGGTAATAATGGTATCATGGTTATTCTGTTAAGTCCTATCTGTTAGAAATTCATACTGAAGCATTTTCAGATGAAATGAAGTGATGCCTGAGATGTGCAAGGAAGGGAGGATGGAGTAGATGACATCAAAAAGCAAATATTGATAACTGTTTAATCCAGGTCCTGGATATGTGATAGAGGGAAGTATATGTTTGAGACTTTTCTATAATGAAAGAACACGTTATATTCATGGAAACAAGCTCAGTTTTCTCATTTAAAAATTTGGACAAATTTTAGCTGGAACTTTTAAACAAATACAATGTCTTGTCTAATACTTTATATATATTTTTTCATAATTCAGTAACATTAAACAAAACTAATTTTTTAATAAGACTCATAGAGATGCTCTTAAATCCCCTCTGTTTTTCCCCAAATGCTCTTCAAATAATGCCATTTTCTGTGTGACATGATGTAAAAAGGTCGGGAAGCTCTACCCCCAGAGGAACTGATTTTCTGTAAAGGGCTGATAAATACAGGCTTTCAAAGTCCTCCATTTCCAAGAGTGCTCAGGGCTCTCTCTCTTCAGCATCTTTTTAAAGTGCTTTCAGAACATGGAATGCTGGGGATTGAAGCAATCTCTGCAGCTGCAGCACTGGTTTCAAATGCCCTACTATTTTGAAAGAAGATCCACACACATGCCCTTTGTGTTGCTTTTTGTTTCCCAAAGGAAAAGCTAAATCCACCCCCGTGTTTTCATGAACTGAAATTGAATGGCTTGAGTGCCACCATCAATAGGGATGAAGAAGAGGGGGGCTTTTGTCCCTCAGTTAGCAACCTGCCAGGACGGGGCCATCAGAGAAAATTTAAGCTCTGGTCCTCATGAGACCAGCTACCCAGCCTGCGGAGCAAGGTGCACAGTGTTAGCGGTGGATGGTGGTAGCAGGGGGTCTGCGGCTCATTTGGGGCTATAAAGCCAGCTGGAGCAACGGCCAGGCCAGCTGGGACACACCTCCCCCTGAAAGATCCCAGGTGTACCTGGCAGCTATGCTGCACATTGCTCTTTCTCTGTGTGGTTGAGTATTTGCTTATCTCTAAATTTGGTTGGTTGTTTACTTAAATCTGTAATACACAAAATAAAACATTTCAAAGAGAACAAAAAGGTACCCTGTGGGAAATACAGTCTCTCTCCCCATAGAGGCAACTAGTGCTACCTTTTTCTTTTGTATCCTTCCAGAGGTTTCTATGCCTACATACTTGTGTATATACATATATATTCAAGTAATCACACATTCTATTCTCACTGTCTCATGGTTCTTACTTTGTTACCCTTAATTTTTTTTGGAAATTATGTCACATCAAAATATAGACATATGCCTTGTATTGTCTTTTGTTTTTTTTTTTCCACAATTTTTTAAAGTCTGTACATTTCCTAATTGGGATGGATCATAATTTATCTAAGCAATTTCACATTGGTGTGTACTTGGGTTGTTTCCAGAGTCCTACTATTCCAAACAAAGCTGCAATAAATTCTGCACACCCTCTAAACTTGTATGCAAAACTATCCTAGTTTCCTTTCAAAGAAAGGCATATATGCAACATTGGCATAAAAAAAGAGAAGACAACAACAAAAATCTCCCTCCTAACACACAAAATCACTGTTAGAATCTGACAATGTTTTCACAGAAGTAGCTGCTTCCCTGACAGAATCAAAACAATATGGTAAGGAGATCTGCCTTCCCCTCTCATAATCTCTATCCACATCCCAACAGATGGCTTTGTAGACAAACTACCGAACGAAGCTCCAGGGTATACGGATATCTATCAAGGATGTATTTTCCCTTCACTTCTGACCTGGAGCCAGTTCATAGAACATCCAACTCTGATGTTTTTGCAGCATTTCCACCCTCAGCAAACACAAGGGTCCTACCTCCATTCCACACCAGCATTTTTCCCAGCAAACTGCTCCCACATACCTCATACCTGCCTGGCAAGGGATGCAAATCAAGAACCTGCAGAGGCCTTTTGAATGTCCAAACCAAACTGGCAGAGCACAAAAGAACAGGAACGAGCCTGTTGCAGAGGGAAGTAAAAGCTTTGGGCTGTGAGTGGTGTTCCAGAGCCTTTCGACAATACAAGTCAGAAAAGGGACCAGAAGTCAACAAGAGCCAAAAGAAACCTCATCTAATAAACAAATTCCTCTGATAGCAAGTAGAAACAGCTCATGGTCAAAAAAACACTTAATTCATTGGGGCAGATATGAGAGAAAATGGCCTTAAATTAATAAAGTCAGGACAGTGGACTATTTAAGGAATATAAAACACAATCCTTGTGAACACTGGCACCACCACAGAGCTAGTTTCAAGAAAATAAGCTCTATATGAAAAATGGCATGTCTGAAGTCTTTAAAAACAGTGTATCCTATTAAACAGATAAAATGTTCCCATATAAAATCCTGCCTATTAATTTGGTTCACCAGACATCGTTTCTGCCCATTTTATGTTAATTAACTCATCTTTCAAATCTGAAAGTGCATGGGATTTTATTTTAATGTTTTGATATGGCAGAAACCTTCAAATTCCCTAGAAACAGAGTATTAGTAGTTTGGAGGATATTTTCTGTGTAAAAGGTATTTTGATCATATGACTTACCCAGAGTCAAGGCAGAGGCCGACCCAGCTGTTTTCCAAAAGGCTACTCAGGACAAGGACTTTCTTATTAGATAGTGCCATCAGGCGGGATGCGCTTTCCCCAAATTGCCTGCAGTTCAATTCATAAGAGGTTATACACTGGGCTCCCAGGAGTTCAGGTACATGGAATGAAGTCATGCCCTCAGCTCATGGCAGCACTGTCCTCCTGCAGGGCTTCAAACCAGCTCACCAGCTCACCAGGGAGGGCAGGGGAGGCAGCAGAGGGAAGGAGCACCTGGATCTCAGAGGCTCTGGGGCCCACACTCCTCAGAAGCCTCCTGAAATTGATGGGGGAACTCATGAATCAAAAATGTTCAGCTTTAAGTTATAGTTAATAGGTTTAGTGATTAATGCATATAGAAAACTGTTGTTTCAGGAAGTGGAATGTAGGACTGGACCTATCCTGACTTTAGGAGGCCACAAGCAATTCGATCTTTGTGCCCCAGGAGGACCGCAAGCAATCAAGATGGTGTCTGAGCCATGGTGCTCCAGGGAGAGACATCCACAACCCAGGACACAGATAAAGAATCACCAGTCAGCAGATGAAGGGATGCTAGGAAAATTGCCAGACTACAGCCTTTATCTAATTAACATTTCTTGCTGAATTCCAAACCCCTTACCTACTGTTTTCTTTCTCCTTATAAAAGGGTTTGGCTTGAGATGAGAAGTTAAGATTTTTTTTAGGATACATAACCCACTGTCTTCTCAGATCACCAGCCATCTGAATAAAGCGCCTATAAAGATTCAATCCTTGTCTCTATGTGTTGGTTCTGGTCGTGACAGGCAGTACAATCACTGACCTTTCCAGTCCCATATTGGCAGAGCAAATCTGGACCTACCAAGCTGTGACTCACAAACATAGTACCCCAAAGCTGGCGGGCATCTTGCAGATCACTAATCCACACCCAGATCACCCTCTGGAGCCCAGTAAGGGCCATAGAGCTGGGTAGAGAGAGAACTTTGGCTAAAATTCAGGCATCTTGACCCCCGAGTTAGCAGTCTGTTTCTTACACTGGTGTTTCTCAGACTTCAATGCACTGTCAACAACAGAAAATTTTTATAAGACTTTATTTGAGTCAAAACTGACAATTACCAGGAAGCAAGATTTCAACTGCTCCAGAGAATGACAGTTTTGCAGTTTCTTTAACACGTTTGAAATTAGTAAGGAAACATAAAGAAGGTTATGTGAAGGTGGAAGAAAGCAAGGCAGGGACTGGACTACAGAATAGTTAAGATTATGTGCTCTCTTGAGAGTGGTTATATTTATTTCAAAGGTGTGTTAACCTAGATGCACAGAAACAATGGATGGGACTTGCTTAGGGCAAGAAATAAACCTTTCACTAAAGAAGTTACATGCCTAGGGCATATAAATACCCACTATGACCTTCAAAACTGGATTTTATGATCAGATTACCTGTGAGGTTACTTTCCAGTAGAACCACAGTGCAAACTACAGTGCAAACAATCACCTAGAAAAAAAAAAAAATCTCCTAGGGAGCTTGTTAAATGCTAGCTCTGATTCAGCAGGTCTAGAATAGCATGTAAAATTTGCATCTCTAATAGCTTCCCTGTGAGGCCAATGTTCCTCTCTGGCCAGGACTGTCCTCTGAGTAGCACATTCTCTCATCCCTCTTCTCAACATTCCGCAATTACAGGAAATCCAGAAAATAGCCCCTCATATGCTATTAAGAAACTGATTAAAGAGGGTCCTTTTCTTAATCTCTTCATCAAATGTACCTCAAATAATGACGTCCCAGCTTCAGCAGTCTTCTCCACTAGAGGAGAAGTCCCTGAATTGCTGCCCAGCCACTGAGTGGGAATTGAAAAGGAAACCGTAAAATCAATGACCCCATACTCTCTACCATGTGAGTTTCCAGTAAAACAATGGTTCAAAAAGTGTGGTCCCTAAAACAAGAGCATCAGGATCACTTGGGATCTTGTTAGAAGTGCAAATTCCAAAATTCTAGGAGCAGGCCCAGTGATGTGTGTTTTAACAAGTCCTGCAGGTGATTCTGATGTAGGCTTAAGCGTGGGAATCACTAAGACTCATAACCAAGAGCAGCCTATCAGTACACCCAGCGCTATATAAACGAATGATATTTGACCCAGAAAATGCCACCACACAGTCATTCCCAAGCCCCAGGACATAGCCTACTTGAAGCAAGGGATGATATACTATAATCATAACCTAAAGCCCATGAATCTAAAGTACATTAGTACATGACTGGGGACCCACACATGGCGTCTCTCTTCTTGAAGCTCAAATATTCCCAAAGAATCACAAAGACACTCACATTTGCTCCTTCAAGCAGAATACCCTTCAAGCTTTCCTCACCTTTGAGAAAGATCATTATAGTGCCCTTGGAACCATGTGTACAAGCATTTCACTCTCTATTTCACACCCTGAAAGGAATGATCGATTTACCTTGTTCTTTCAATCAGATAAGAAGGTAGCTTCTTGTCATGTTCCCCTCATGTGTGTGAACTCCCTGACTACACATTCTGAAAGAGACCATCTCAAACCCCCATGCTGTCAAAAGAGCTGGGATGCCAGTCGGTGAGACTGAGTCTACAGATCTGTGCCCAATGTAATAATATTATGGAAATAAAGACAATTCACAGCTTCTATTCTGTTACCCTCTCCTGTGTACTTCCCTCTTTTTTTATGAGAAACAATAAGAAAGTCTCCTTAAAATGTTTCCTGTAATTTTTAAGAACATTTACTCCTTTGTCATGCAGACAAAGTCAAGTCTGATTCATCTGTATGGAATTTCACCTTGTTTGTAACAACGTTGCCATGGCAACATTTTTCCTTTCAAGTACCAAGTAAGTTGTGGATGAACACATACAAACAGCATGTGCCTATAGGTAAATACTTTATTACTATCTACACAAACATTTCCTCCATTGCACCCACTCTCTCCATACACACAGCTAGCTCCATTAAGATCCAATTTTTGAATTCTTTCTTCCCAAAGACATGTAAAACCCTTGCTCCACAGGAAGAGGTTCAAATCAAAGTAAATTTGGGTTTGAATATTTTAAAACATTTTCCTTTTTCCATGATTCTTCTTTAGGGCTATGGTGTAACAGAAGTTTTAAAAAATCAGACCAAGAAGTTAATAATCAGTCTTCTCCATCCCAAAGAGCAGAAATTCCTGCCATCCATCTCCATGCAAAAAGCACAACTCTCAGACACCACAGCTATATTTTAAGAGTCAATTTCACAGCAGTTTATACCTGGTAAAGTTAATTCCTGTATCAGGGCCCACAAAATGGAAGCTGTTCCAGTGGCCTCACCCATGTCCCGAATCTAAACCTAAATCAGTCAGCACTTACAGGAAACACCTGTCAAGGAAATTCAACATACACCAATCACAACCCTCCAACAGAGCTTTACCCAATTTACCCTTACCCTAGAACATAGACCTGCTAGCCTTATAAGGAAATCCCCACCCTCCTAGCCCATCATGATTTGTTGCCTCTTCTAATGCTCTATAAACCTCTCTCTTACTCCAAATCCCTCAGCGAGAGTATTCCATTGCTTGTGAGACACTGTTCTCCCTCAATCCATGGAATGTTTTCCCTTAAATAAAGGACATCCAACTGATTACTGAAATGCTTTATTTTATTGTTGGGCATACCTTTACTAGATATTTCTGTACATGTCTGGCAACCTCACTAGCTCTAAGCCCACAGAGGGCAGGATGTCTGTGACACCCATCATCACCTCTCCCGTATTATCAGGCATAATGGCTCTTGAATGCCCAGTCATTGACAGGAGCTGCTGCCACCACCACACCTTGTCCTCTCTGCCCTGGCTCCGCCCCTCCTACCTGTCTGCATGAGTATTTCTTCTTTATATTTTTGTTTGTTGGACTTCCATGCAGCTCAGTTTTATGGAACTTCTGGTTGTCTCTAGTTTTGAGGTAGTTGTATCCCTTCTTAGTTGTGGAGGGAGATGCAGTGTGTCTGTCTAGGCCTCCATCTTGGCCAGAAGTCTCTGAACTGTTTTCTATCTATATCTTTGCTATGAAATAGTTAAACTGTATAGAAATTATCTGTTGATAGTTTGAAATCACTTGCTCCCCAAACCTCTAGATCCCCATGCCTTTCTAAAGGTAAATATTTGACAAGATTTTTACATTTTTTCTAAGAAATTGTTCAAATTTTCAGATAAATCTCAAAAACATTATGCTGAATGAAAGAAGTTTTATATGAGAGAATGCATATTACACGATTCCACTTACATGAAGTTCTAGGACAGGCCAAACCAACATATGTAGGGAAATAAAGCAGTAGCTTCCTCTGAGGGTTGGGATGAGAACAGGAAATGACTAGGAAGGAACATTAGGGAACTTTGTGGGCTGGTGGAAATGTTCGATAATGACTGTGATAGGGATTGGGTTACACAGGTGTATGCATGTGTCAAATCTCAGTGGTTGTACAAGTACAATTTGTACACATAACGTTGTATATAAATTTTATATCAAAGAAAAAATTATTTAAAAATATTGAATTTTAGTTAATGATATGCATGCTGAAATGGCTTGTCTCTTTAATTTCTGTATCGAGAAAGAAATCATACAAGAATGATTTCTAACAGCCACTAGGATATTAAAAGAACACCAAGGTCACTTCTCACTGGGAAGGAATTCTCATTAGATGCCAAGAGAATCCTTAAGAGAGGCTTCTGGCCACACACCCACAAGCACATTAAAGAAGCCCAGCAGCTAGCTGCCTGATAGAGAAATACCAGTGACAAAGTTGATAAATCATGTCACACCTCCAAGCCCCAACTAATTTCTGACCCAAATTCTTCTGGACTGTGTGTTCACCTGCTGCCTGAATGTAAAATCTTCCTGGCACACTCCCCCTCTGTGAGCACAGCCACTCATCTTTAACACCACATCCCAGAAAGGGGCCTCATTCTGGAAACTGAAAATAGTCATTCATTATTGATTATACATAGGGTTATAAATAAACTCAACATATGGTGTCGAGAGCTTAATAAACTTGATGTAGTTAAGAATTCATTTGATTAACTTCTAGGCCAGTACTCTCTCAAGAAAATACAACACAAGCTACATATGCAATTTTTAATTTTCTAGTAGCCACATTTTTTTAAAAAACTACAAAGAAATTAGCTAATAATATATTTTATTTAAGCCAGTATCTCAAAAAGTTGTCATTTAAAAGGTATTAATATAAAGAGATATTGACAAAAAAGGTATTCATTTAAAAGAATACTGAGGTACTATCTTACATTATTTTGTACTGTTTGAAACCCAGTGTGTGTTTTATTTTACATTCACAGCATATCCAGTTCAGACCAGCCACATTTCAAGTGTTTAATGTCTACATGAGGCTAGCATCTACCATATTGGGTAGCCCAGGTCTGGTCCCAAAATTAAGAATAACTCATGTGTGAAGTATAATACTAAAACTTACTTCTTAGGTTTTAGAAGACATCAAGGAGTTGAAAGTCCACGTCTTGCTGACTACAGAAAAGTTTGTATTGGGGTCAGTGTTCCAAATCCCTCAGATATCTAGAATGCATTAAATGCAGATGAAGGTATTCTCTGACCCATGAATAGTAAACAACAAAAGCTTTTTAAAATTCTTTTTCTGCATTAAGGCAAAATCTCTGACTGTGGCCAGTGAACAATTTAACAAGGGCTCCAAGCTAAATGTATTTAGGAGCCAGGCAAGTGCCATAAATGAGTGGGACAAGCATGTTGTGTGTAAGACAACAAGGAGCGGTAGCAATTGTGCCAAAGGAAAGTGCATGCTCTGTCTGAACACGCTCAGATTGAGAACCTGCATAAATAGCATGCATGTCAGACAAAACCCATCTGTTAACCAAATTTGGCTACCAGTTTGCAATAACTAATTCAATGGGACCCAAAAAGGGAGCATCATAAAGGAAAGGCTTATTTTATTTTCTGATTGGAGGAGTCTGTCTCCCTGATTACATTGCCAAAGACAATATTTTCTACTCCCAATGATAGAGCTTTCTGTGAAGCAAACATGCCTCTCACTTAGAGTTGTCTGTTACAACTCTTTGGCATGTGCAAGAAAAAGGAAAACCCTTAGAGGTAAATTCTCCACAAGTAAGATTCATTAGTGTGAAATGGCACAACGTGTGTACACATATCCTCACTTGCTCTCCAGGCAGTGTCATGAGGCCACTTGAAGAACCTGACTTGGTCACTGCTCTGAAGTCCCTGCTGACCAGCCAGACAGCACTGACTGCAGAACTGTGCTGTTCAAAGCAATGTGTCTTTTGCCTACCTCAGTCTTTCTTGAACTAGAAGCCCTTTTCTAAAGATAAGGAATAATAGCAAAAAAAGAAAAATTTTAAGTTGTCTTTTTAAAAAATTCGAGTTCTGAAAAATCTTGAGAATATGTGATAAGTGTGCATTACAAATTATATTTGCATCTTAGAAGGATTACAGGCAGGTCATTGAATACACTTCTTCAAAGAGCACAATGAATAACAGAAGTATCCTCAGTAAGAGAAGAAGATTCCCTTTTAAAAATGCACAGTACCATCCTCTGAGTGTTCATGAGATCGTTCCTTTTCATGGAGCAACTCTAATCTGGATGTTGTTATCACAGCAAAGAGAACACTACCCTAATTCTCCTACATTAGGAGAAAATAGTTTGGACACCATTGGGTTTGTTCCTTTTAGGGAGTGTGTCAGTCTGCTTAGGCTGCCATAACAAAATACCGCAGACTGGGTGGCACTAACAACAGAAATTTTGCCTGCAGAGAAGACAAGGTAGCAACCTCCCCGTTTCAGCACCCTCTAGTTTTGTTTTGTTCTTGTTTTTACTGTTTTGGCAATATTAAATGAAAGAAGAAATATATTAATACCACACAGGGAGAACCTCGACCAAAGAAATCTGAAATATATAGTAAATGCTTTTCCCCCTTTTCCTGTTCATTTTGGATGCTGGTGCTAAACTTCCAAGTGCTGTGATTTAAAAAGAAATGTTATGCCCTTTTTATTTATTTCTAGGTGAAGAGAGGATAATGTTTGCTTTCCCTATGTGACTCTCTTGGAAAATGTGCAGCATGAAGATCCTCAAAAATAAAATTTTTACCCTTGAAAGAAAAAAAAAAAAAAACACCCAGAAATTTATTTTCTCACAATTCTGGAGACTGCACGTCCAAGATCAGGTGCTGGCAGGGTTGAGTTTTTCTGAGTCCTCTCTCCTTTGCTTGCACAGGGCTGCCTTCTTGCTGCCTCCTCCCACAAGCGTCCCCCTGCACATGTGTGCCCCTGCTGTTTCTTCCTCCCCATAATAGCACCAATCAGATGTGATTAGAGTAAACCCTTACGGCCTCATTTTAACTTAGTCACCTCTTTAAAGACCCTACCTCCAAACACTGCCACTTTCTGAGGTACTGGGGGTTAGTGCTCCAACACAAGTATGTTGGTGGGACACAATTCAGTCCATAACAGGAAGCAACATTTCTTGGGGGAAAAAATTAAAAAGCTAACATTCATTGAGCAACTCTTATATGCTACCAGCCATAATAAGCATTTTACATGTTTTAATTCATTCCATCTTCAGACCAATCCCATGAGCTAGATACTTTTATAATCCCCATTCTGCTGTGGCAAACATGGGGCAGAGAGAGCATAAGTAACTTGCCCAAGGTCTCACATCTAGTAAGTGGCAGAGCAAAGATATGAATACAGATGGACAGATGGACAGGTGGCTTGGCTACAAACCCAAGCACTTAGCCACTTTATAATAGATACAAATGCTTTTTCAGCAGAGAATCTGCTTCTCTGAATTGGTTGACGATGGTTCAATATTTTGTCTGTTATGGACTGAATTCTGTTCCCCAAAATTCATATGTTGAAGGCCTTGCCCCTAATGTGACTTATTTGGAGAAAAGGCCTTTAAAGAGGCAATTAAGTTTAAATGAGGTCACACAAATGGGGGCCGAATCCAGTAGGACCGATGTCCTTTCCAGAAGAGGAAGAGACACCAGGGATGTGTATACAAAGAGGAAAGGCCATGTGAGGAAACAGGGAGAAGCCAGCCAGCTATCTGTGAGCCAAAGAGAGAGGCCTCATGAAAAACCAAACCTGCCAAACTTTATCTTGGACTTCTAGCCTCCAGAACCATTAAAAATATATATATTTCTGTGTTTAAGCCACCTCGTCTATAGTATTTTATAACTGCAGCTGAATTGACTATTATACTAATCCTTTCTCAAGAGCTAGTATGGAGACAATCTGTGATTACCACAGATAACCTATAAGATCTTGATCACAAGAGATTGTCAAGTCAGTAAAAAAGTCTCAGGGAAGTAGGCTTCTCAGGACACTGGACCCTGGAGGCTGAAATATTTTATAGACACCACTGAGCTCTACTTTCTATCCTCAGGTAAGGATGTGGGCTTCTAGACCCTGCATCTGGATTGAGAACTTAGGAAACTTGATGTTTTTTAATGCAATGAAAATAGAAGTGCATAGGTTGGGAGTGTAGGATAAAAGCAAGATAACAAATAAGAGATTGGGAGTGAGGATAATAGGGCAGTGGCAGAACAATAATTAAGCTTTTCAGGCTTGGTGAGACTCCTTCACAGGAACCCAATGCCTGACACCCAGGTGCTTCCCTCACCCGCCCCATCCTACTAGGAATTCTAGAGACCAAATCAACCACATCGGATCTCACCCAGGATACTGACCTGAATTTTAATAAGATCTCTAATCCCTCACTGATTGACATTTACTCTAAAAATGATTGGTGTTTACTCCAAAACTTCAAAGGCTCATGAGTGTGCACATCCTGTGAAACTGAATTGTGTGTATTTGAAATAACAGGCATCCCAGCTGTTCAAAAACATAAGACAAATGTTTAAAATAAAAAACAAAACTAATAAAAAGTTATATAATCTGCTGTAATATAAAAATATGATATGAATTATTATAAAAAAGACTTCTAATATCTTGGATTTGGGGGGCACTTTTTATTGAGAATGTGATATTTTTGTTTAAATAGTGTAGTAACCTGACTCCCATTGAAAGAATAAATAAACCATAGAAAGACCCAGTGTAGACCAACTAAAAGGATACAGCCTTAAGTTAGAGCATGTATTTGAAGCATTTATTCAGTGAAATTTTTAAGCCACCTGTTATGTGCTTTTGTGCAGTGTACTGGCCGGCCTGAGTTGCATAAGCCATGGGAAACTGAGGAAAACCAAACAGAAAAGAAAGAAAGTGAGCACCTAAAATATAAGAGCAAGGGCAGCAAGTCCCAGGAGTAACAGAAGTAGCTCAACATTGAGGAACCTGGACAGAAAGTCCTTGCAAATTATTTAACAGCACAAATTAGCACACAGAGAGAGAAAGAGTAGACAGCGGGGCCTGCAGAATACAGAGCACATTGTGAAATATTTAGGGAGAAAATCAATGGAGACAAAAAGAAAAAATGAGCTGGGACACACCTCACTCTCTAGGCTTGAAACTTTTACCAGTTTGGCAGCAAAAAAAGGATCAGCACACTAACTTTGTTGTTCACACTGGTGTTAACTACCTAGAGATCTCTGTAGTGAGTTCTGTATGTTTCTTTCCATTGCTTTGTAAATTTCTGCTGTGTTTTGAACAAAGCAATAATTTGATTTCATGTAAGATCTTCTTGTTACTCCAAAGAACTCTGTATTGCTTATTAGGGAAATACATAATTCCAGAGGGGTCTTAGCAGCTTGCACACCTCTAGTCTGAGTACGTGTGTAGGGGGCAGTGGTTGACTGGGCGTTTTTCGATGTGCATGGAATGAAAATATGAACCATAAGTGGGAGCACATGCGCTGTGTCATGTGGACAGAAATAATAATGTTTTGAATGGTGCTGACAAGTCATGAGATGAGTCACTGAGTACAGCCAGGAAGATAATAACTTTCTAGAAGAAGAAATCACTTGGGGGAAAAATCGCTTCTGCCTTAACCTTCCTAATTAGTTTGCTAGAAAGGTAGGCACATTATCTAGCCCAGGAAGGTAGCTGTGCGTGCCTCACTCTACCTTCTGAGGAGGCAGCAAATGGCCGCCAGGCCAGCTGACATCAGGGACTGGTCAAGAAAACAAGCTCTGGGGCCTCTGGGACCAGCACTCCATTGGCTTCATTCCCCAAGGCTCATGTCTGGCATGCACAGCACCGGCCTTAACTAACTTATGGCTCTGGAGAAGGCCCTGAAGTCAAATAGTGGGGAAAGACTTTGATTGACCTGCAGAAAATAATGGAACAAACCAGGGGTACAATAGGAGCCTCTTGTCTCTGTCTCTAGAAGAATGAGTTATATATTTGTAATCAGACAAAAATAATAACTATTTCGTCAGCTCCTACTATAACCAGCATTTTGTTTGGTTGTGTGCTTGCTTTTTTTTTTTTTTTTGACCTAACAAAAAGTATATCATATTCACATCAGTAACAGTTGTTCTAAAGCGGGCATGGAAGACAAGTGGAATGTGAAAGAGCCTCAGCCCCTGCCTGGCAGGGCCTCTCGCTAGCCCCTCCCACCGATAAGACTCACAGCTGTAAGCCAAGCAGCCTTCAAACGTTTCTAATGAACATGTCCATCCAACAGTCATCTATGTTTAATTCTATGCACTTAAGAGAAGCTTGAGAAAGGGGTTTGTATGAGCTGAGGAAAGCACCCAACAGATGTGATAACACAGTCTGAGGGTCCCTGGGGAGGGAAGCTCAGAGTCTGAAAGAGGCTCAGCAAATAGGGGGGCTTTCTGAAGCTTGGAAAGGAGGAAATAAACTACTCATGCCACAACACATCCGGAGGCCAACAGACTGAGCCTGACTAAAATAACTAATGTATTGTAAGATGTGGCCGGAGTTAACTAAGACCTGAGAGAATGAACCACTTCAATTGCAGGACTTCCCACAGAACAACCAAGGCATCTTTCAAGAACAGTTTTGCCGTCAGACTCATAGATACAGAGATCAGACTGATGGTTGCTAAAGGGGAGGGGGGTTGGGGGACTGGGTTAGAAAGGTGAAGGGATTAAGAAGTACAAAGTGGTAGTTACAGAATAGTGAGGGGGATGTAAAGTACAGCATGGAGAATATAGTAAAAAATATGGCAGTAATTATGTACAGTGCCAGATGGGTACTTGAAATATCGGGGGGACCACTTTGTAATGTATATGATTATCTAACCATTATGCTGTATACCCAGAACTAATACAAAATAATATTGAATGCAAACTATAACTGAGAGAAATTTTAAGAGACAAATGTTACATGTAAAATCCAACTTATGTTTCAAGGCTGGGCTGCAATGCTACCTCCTCTAGGAAGTTTTCCCAAATCTCAGAAGACACGCTCTTCCCTCTCAGGCTGTAGATGTTGTGCATATGCCTTCCAAGAGACATGCTCCTTGAAAGCTGGGATCTTGACCCCTAACGCAGTGCCAGTACTAATGAGCATGTTCCTCAGTATTATGAATAAACCAAAGCATATGTCCATTTAGCTTATGAAAATAAATCATAAACGATAAAAAAAGAACAGTTTCATCATGGTGTGTCTACTCAGTTTGAGAATTTTTAACAGTTATAATTAATAGTTAAAATTAACAACATCTACTCTGAAAGAAAATGTCAGAGAACAGGAAGACAAACCACACAGGCTGGGAGAAAATAGTTACAAAAGACACATCTGACAAAGGACTGCTAAAAAATACAAAGAAATCTTAAAACTTATCAATAAGAAAACAAACAACCCCATTTAAAAACTGACCAAAGTTCTTAGCAGACATCTCACTAAAGAAGATATACAGATGGCAAATAACTATATGAAAAGATGCTCAACATCATATATCATTAGGGAAATTCAAATAAAAACAATAATGAGAGTCACCACATACCTATTAGAATGAAAATCCGGAACATTGACAACACCAAATGCTTGTGAGGATGTGGAGTGCCAGGAACACTCATATTTTGCTAGTGGGAATGCAAAATGGTACAGCCACTTTGGAAGACAATTTGGTGATTTCTTACAAAACTAAACATGCTCTTAGCATATGATCCAGCAATTGCTCTCCTTGGTATTTATCCAAAGGAGTTGAAAACTTATGTCCACACAAAAACATGTACATGGATGTTTATAGTAGCTTTATTTATAATTGCCAAAACTTGGAAGCAACCAAGACATCCTTCAGTAGGTGAATGAATAAATAAACTGTGGTATATCCAGGCAATGGAACGCTAATCAGCGCTAAAAACAAATGAGCTATCAGCCATGAAAAGAAATTGTGGAAACTAAATGCAGCTTGCTAAGTTCAAGAAAACAATCTAAAAAGTCTACATACCATATGATTCCAACTACATGACATTCTGGAAAAAGCAGAACTAGGGAGATAGTAAGATGATCACTGTTTGCAAGGGGTTTGGGAGTTTGAGAGAAGGATGAATAGGTGGAACACAGAGGACATTTAGGACAGTGAAATTATTCTGTATGATACTATAATGGTAAATACATGTTATTATACATTTGTCCAAACCTATAGAATGTACAACATCAAGATGAACCCTAAGGTAAACTGCAGGCTGTGGGTGATTATCATGTGCCAATGTAGGATCATAATTCTTTTTTTTTTTTTTTTTCTTTTTTTTTTTTTTCCAGAACATGGAGAAGGAACAAACAGTCAACCAGTGCAGAGAGAGGAAATGGGAAGGAAAGATGAGAGGATCAGAAACCTCTGGGACAGCTATAAGAGATCGAATATACGGATCATAGGATTGCCAGAGGGCGAAGAAGAAGAACTAGAAATTGAAAAATTAAGTGAAAATATAATAAAGTAGAACTTCCCAAACTTGGGGAAGGAAATAGACTTACAGGTCCAGGAAGCACAGAGAATCCAAAAAAAACTGGACCCAGGTAGAACCACTCCAAGACACACCACATATCAAAATGTCAAAAGTCAAAGATAAAGAGAGAATCCTAAAAGCAGCAAGAGAGATTAAAAGAATCATGTACAAAGGGGTCCCAATTAGACTATCAGCCGACCTCTCAAGGGAGAACCCGCAGGCAAGAAGGGACTGGCAAGAAATATTCAAAGCAATGAAAATCCAAAACCCACAACCATGAACACCACATCCAGCGAAGCTGTCACCCAGAATAGAAGGGCAGAGAAATCGTTTCCAGGACAAAATAAAACTGAAAGAGTTCATTAGATCCAAACCACTGTTATATGAGTTGTTAAAAGGACTGGTTTAGAAAAAGGAGAATCAAAACTATGAACACTAAAATGAAAACTGCATCACAAGAAACAACAACAGAAGCTAGGGAATTGAAGCAAAAGCAAACTAAATAGGCAAAGAGAGTGGAAAAAGAACTATAGATATCGGAAACATATTGGGGGGAAGTCAGCAGGGAAGGGGAAGGGGGAGAGGGAGGGAGATGGTATAGGAATTAAGAGATCATAATTCTTATAAATGTCTCACTCTGGTGATAGATGTTGACAATGGGGGAGGCTGTGCAGGTGTAAAACAGGAATATATGGGAAATCTCTGTACCTTCACTTCAATTTTACAGTGAACCTAAAAGTTCTATTAAAAAATTAAGTCTTTTCTTAAAAAAAAGTAATAGATGTCTAAATGAAATGTGACTTCCTAGATTATACACTGGAACAGATAAAAAACATTAAAGGAAAAACTGGTGAAATGCAAATAAAGTCTGGAGTTTAGTTAATAGCAATGTATCAAAGTTGATTTCTTAGTTTTGACATATGTACCAAGATAATGTGAGGTATTAGCATTAGAGAAGACTAGGTAAAAGATGTTTGTAACTTTACAATAAATCCAAAATTATTCCAAAATTAAAAGTTATTCTTAAAAAGTAATAATTGGCACTTTTGCCAAAGGTTAAATCCAAAGCTTATTCAAAAAACATTCCAAGAAAAATTCATTTATAAATTTATTCTTACATTCAACATTTTAAAGGATTCTGGAATAGTTCTACTAGACATACAAAACCAACCATCTTATCATAAAAACCCTAATAATCTTACAGTAAATTTCTCACCTCTACTACTCCTACTAAAATTCTGAATCCTCTGGTAGACTACAAGAATAGTCACAATTCTTCATCCTTCCCTGTATCCACATCTTCTTCGCAAAGTGAGGTAACAGCTTCTACCATCAAGAATCTTTCTCTACCTTGTGAATCTGGGCTGGGATCTTATCACTTCCAAAGAATATGATATAAGTGATGCACAAGAAGCCTTGATATTTCCACTTTCACCATGCAGAGTCTGCTGCCACCATGTGAACAAGCCCAACTTCACCTACTAGAAAACTGGAGACAACATGGAACAGAGATGAGCCACCAAGTTGGGCCCTCTTTCGAAAAGAGAGCCCCCAGCCAATCTAGCTGTGGGTCACAGATATGTGAGTTAGCTCAGCCAAGACCAGACCCAACCAACTGATCCTAACCTAAGCTGCAGAAATAGTATGGCAATTACTCCGAATATTAAAAATAGAATTACAATATGGTCTAGCCATTCCACTTATGAGTATATACAAAAATTATTGAAAGCAGGGTTCAGAACGTATATTTGTACACCCATGTTCATAGTAGCATGATTTACAATAGCCGAAAAGTGGGAGCAACCCAATTGTTCATCACTGGAGTAATGCATAAACAAAATTTGGTAGTCCATACAATGGAATATTATTCAGTCTTAAAAGGAAGGAAATTTTGACACATTCTACAACATGAATAAAACTTGAGGACATTATATTAAGTGAAGTAAGCCAATAACAAAAAGATAAATACCGTATGATTCTACTTATATGAGATACTTCAAAGAGTCAAATTCATAGAGACAGAAAGTAGGATGTTGGTTACCAGGGACTGGAGAGAGGAGGCAACAGAGAATTGCTTAATGGGTATAGAGTTTCAGTTTTGCAGGATAACAAGTGTAAATTAGTTGCACAACAAATGTGAATATGCTAAACACTACTGAACTGTATACTTTAAAATGTTTATGCCCTAGTTGGTGTGGCTCAGTGGATTGAGCATTGGCCTGTGAACCAAAAAATCCCTGGGTCAATTCCCAGTCAGGGCACATGCCTGGGTTGTGGGTCAGGTCTCCCACTGGGAGTGCGCAAGAGGCAACTGATCGATGTTTCTCTCCCTTTCTTTCTCCGTCCCTTGCCCTCTATCTAAAAGTAAATAAAGTCTTTAAAATAAATAAATAAATAAATGAAATCTTAAAAAATAATTAAAATAGCAATTTTACATTATATATATTTTACCATATTTTTTTTAAAGCTTAGGATATAAATCCCCTGCTCTCTATTAAATCTTCTCATCCCTTCTCAGCCAAACTGGATCTCACAACATGAAGATTTTTGCCCTGAATTCCTTAAAAGAAATCTCAGATCTCTTGATATCTCTGATGCCAACTTCTAGTTTAAAATAGGAAAAAACAGAATAAGTAAAATTATCCTTTACCATTTTATAGACTGAATGGCAAGAAATTAAAGTTATTCTGCAATAGAAACTCCCCCTTCATTTATTTTGCCACTGTCAGGAAACTATGCCCCCATAGAACCTTTACTACAAGCTCCTGGATTATGTCCTTTCCCTCTTCTTTTTAGCAGAACCACCTTTTTAAACCTCACCAGTCACCTTACAGTGAAAAGCTAGAGGACATATTGAATTCTAAGAGATTAATCAATGGAGCCTTTTCTGAAGCTCAAATAAAATTATGCTTGTACAACTCAAAGACACTCCAGCTCCCTGTAGTTCAGTGCTTCATGGAGACACCTTCTCAGAAACACAGTCCATAAAAACTAAAGCGCTTACAACCTTCATGGGTTATTATCTCAAAGACTAAAGGTCCCATAAGTAGAGGAGAGTAAATTCTTGGGCCTAGCAAAACATCTTTGAAATCTGTCCTCCCCATTTCTGTCTTATCCTCCTCATAAATGCCAGTCTCAATTCCCACAGAAAAATGTCTTTCTTTTAAGCTTTTCTAACATATACCTTATAGCTCCTCCTACTGCTTCTAGTCTCCATGTTCAGGTTTATAAAACAAGGCCCAATGGGGAAGGGAGGCAGAGAAAATTGTTCAGTGGCCAAGACCTTGGTTTTATTTTTTGGGCAGATGAAATGCCCCTAAATAACCTGGCTGGAAGGTCTAATTCTAATAAAAGAGACATAGAGGGAAATGAACTGAAATACTTAAGATCCATTGGTCTTGTGAAATAACTTTTAGATGAGATTTATATTTAAACTGTGCCAATTATGCTTTCCAGAATGTGTGACTCTTAAGATTAAAGCACAAATGAGTTCAAGCAAAGCTGTTTTCAGAGGAGCAAGATTTGGCATTTCTCATCCCACACAGAGGAAAATGAATAGTGGAGCCATCTGCATTCATGAAAACACTGATTTCCGGTTCTCACTCCATTGGATGCTGACCTTCTGAGTGCAATAGCACACAGCCTCCCCTTTGGACCAAAGAGGGGGAAAACCTCATTCCCTGACACACCCAAAGGGACAACAGCAAGGTTCTGCTGGCACCTTACCTCCTAGAGGAGAGGCCAGCTATCTCCCAACATTTTGTAAGCAATATTTAATTTCCTTTGAAATGGAGGTTGATCTCATTTTATACATTAAAATAATTCCTAGGAGATGACATCTGCCAATTCTCTCACTCTCAGGTCACCAAAACTCCACTCTCAGCCTCTTCCTGAACATGCTAGTTATTGTGAACAACTCACACTCCCTAATCCAGAGAACACCAACCTGTATGCCACCAACATATTGCATTACCCCAGAGTGCCTTGCAAATTTTACGTTTTTCTCAAGGCATCATTTGCTAAACATTTGGAAGCACTACCCTTTACACAGTGTTCCTGGACTCAGCTTCCCTTTCTGTCTGGGAAACCCTCAATGTGTGTAATTTATATCCATCTTTTCAGATTTAGCGCTGGGTATCTGGCTTCCTCCTCCAAGAAGTCTTCCCTGATCTGACCTAACCCAACCATTTGGAATAGGTTAGGTACTTCTCTATGCTCTGAAAATCTACCTGCACCTAGATTGTGTGCACACTGTATAGTGCTATATGTAGCCATTAGTAAGTAGTTTCCTGAACAAATTGTATTTGGAAGGCAAAGTCCTCATAACTGTTGTTATTCTACTCTTAAATGAAGTTAGTCTCAATTTTTCAGTAAGCTTAGGGTAAGTCTCTTTACCCTTCAAGTCACCATTCAGATTTCACCTTGGTGACAACTTCCCCTGCCTGACCTCAGCTTCAGTGACAGTGCTTTGTGCATGCTGCATCCTAGCTCTACCTGCACTGGGTTCTAGTCTGATGGACCCATTTCTCCTTATTACTAGTCTGCAACCTCATTGGCACCAGAACTATGTCTGATTTCTATTTGTATGTCCAACACTAGCAGGCACCCTCTGTTCCCTCAGTGAATACCCTGTCTCCCAGGAAGATCAACCATAATTCTAGCTAAATCACGAGGGATTAAAGGCATGTAAACATATTTTTACTGCTTTTATATATGTACCATAAAAAAATTCTCACTCTCACTCTGTGCTCTAAACCAGCAGTTCTCATTCTTAGGATGCAGCAGTGTCACCTGCACAGCTTGTCGAAACAGATCCCGGGGCCCCTGCCCAGAGATTCTGGTATACTGGTCTGTGGGGGGAACCCAAGAATTTGCCTTTCTAGCAATTGTCCAGGTGATGCTGATGCTGCAAGTCCACAAGCCAGATTCTGAGTAGACCTGTACAAAGCAAGCCATCAAATAGATAATCCAAAGAGATCTCTAGATCTTATCAAATACACACATCTGATTTTGGACTGAATGAATAATCTTAAAGAGAAATGTACCATATAGGGCTTACATGTTCTGGGTCAAAAGCAAAAAGCTCTCACTGTTTTGCACCTGGCATTTTTATCAGTTTTTGTTGCTGTTGTCTTTATAATGTGGTCCAAAGGGAAATAACAGTCAGAAATACCTTCTATGAGGGACAGCTGGGTACAGAGTTGAAGAGCTCAGACCTGGAGCCAGACTCCCTGATACCAAGTCCTGGCTTGGCTTGAACTTTGTGCTTCAGCCTCCTCTGCTTTAAATTAGGAATAATCACAGTCCTCCCTTATGTGGTTGCCATCAAGCATAGATGAATTAGTATCCTACATGCAAAGTGCTTAGCATAGGGTCTGGCTAGGTAAGTTAGTGCTCAAAGCGTTAGCTTTCATCACTTTAGTACTCTTTAACATTACTGTTTTCACACATACACTATCTAATTTAATCTTCACTTCAGCTCTATAAACAGCTTGCCTTAGACCATAATATTACAAGGAGCTAAGACTGGGATAGAAATAAATTTTGATTCCAAAATTCATGTTTTTTCCTTCTAGTCATTTGAGAGTTTATCAAAAGGCAATTTCCCCAGTCCCATCCAACTGCCCAGATTCTTTTTTTTTTTTTTTCTGCCCTGCCATCCCTGCCCAGATTCTTATTGCAGTCCATGGGTGATCCAGAACTCTGTGCTTTATACTAGCTCCCCAGGGAATTCTACATCTGATGCTGGTGGTGTAGAGATCATCTTTTCCACATACAGCTTCACAGGATGGACATCAGAATTAGTGAGAACAAATGAAAGCAGGGCTTTAAAAACTGACTACTAAACAAATGTCTTTTGTTATTATGGAAAGAAATTGTTTTTCTACACATGTTAGAGCTATATCAAGATAAGAAGAAACTGTGTTAGAACAGAGTTGAGAACTAAAAGCTATTGCTCTAATATGACCAGGAAAATGAAAGCTAAAAAATTCTCTATATTCAAGGCATTTAATAAAGACTGAGAACTCAGTTTTTGCACTCAGAAACATATTTGACTCCCAAATCTCATCCTTATTATAGTGTCATCTTAAGCAACTTATTTCACCTCTCTGAACCTCAGTTTTTCTCATTTGTAAACAAAAATACCTATCTTGTAGGATTATTGTAAATACTAAATAAAATAAGGCATGTGAAGTACTTATCACTGTGTCTGGAACAAAAAATAATCAATAGATGGTGATGGTGGCACTGTAATTCCTACTAATGTTGACAGTCAGTTACAGAAGTTGTACAGGAAAGGGGGTAAAGGGTGTTTGACAACATCACAGCTTTATCCACCAGTATAAAATGGTAAAAACCCTGGCTGGTTTGGCTCAGTGGATTGAGCGTCGGCCTGCGAGCTAAGTGTCGCTGGTTCGATCTTCCAGTCAGGGCACATCAGAGAAGGAAAATTCTGATTCCAAAAAACCTCCGCTGCCTTGCGGCATACCTCTTCAGGGGAAAGGCTAAGGGAGTAAACCCCGACAGAAAATCCGGAGCCGGAGTCCCTAAGGCAGTTTGACGTTGTAGTCAACACCGGCAACTCCTGCGGCGCACCTGAAGCCAAGCTGTATTGACTCCGTCTTTCCCTTGGATCCTTCAGCTGCGAAGAGAGGGGGGGTCTGCTGCATGGGCAACAGCAGACCCTCCATATCACCCTGCCCAGGCTCTGTAGCTTCAGCTTCACTGGAGAGGACACTCCAGCGTCATCGCAAGATGTCGATTCAACACGGGAGGAGACAGATACCGTGTCACTCCCGGGTCGGACTGCACAGCCATTCTCGGCGGTGCAGATAGACTCTTAAGAAGCTACACCATCGTCTCTCGAGACAGACGGCTGCCGACGATAAAATGGTAAAGAACAGGAGTGGAATGGTATCTTTAAAATTTAATCCTATTGAGGAATTTTGAGTGCTCACCATTATCCCTAACATATGTGTGTGAACTGCAGTCTCATCATATCTTTATAACACCTGGAAAAATGTGATGAGTGTGTGCACTAAAGATTCCCTTCCCAAAAAGAGCCCTTCGTGGTCCCCAGAGCCTGAAGCAGAAATGGACACTGGTGTTTGCTCAGCAATTGCAGGGAAATGAGAAACCTTTTCAGAAAGTCTACTTGTTGTGAACTTGTCCTCATTAACCAGCCTCTTCCCAAGAACATTATCACAAACCTGTGCATTCTAAAATGCCTCATAGACCTTTGGAAAGAGCCTGAAGCCCACCCAACTCCATCGTCTCCTGTCTTTGGATACAAGGAAAGAACAGGACCCTTAAGCAAGAGAACTCATGCTTTTGTTTGGTTCACACAGCCCGTAAGCAAATTCTGAACCCAGGGCTGTATGAGTGTGCGTGTGTGTTGGAAAACAGATATGTAGAGGTTAAAATTAGTTCTAAATGTTTAAAAAGCATGTATTGAAGTTGTCTAAACACTTTATGCTGCCAGCATGTCATCAGAATGTTTTGGAAAAAAAACACCTGATTTGGCATGAAATAATTCTTAGAAAACACTTCCCTACCGAGGAAACAAAAATGCACTACTGTACTTCTCCCAAAGAAGATGAAGAACTGCTTTGTGAGATCAGCCTAGCTGTCAAATGAGTTGGGCTGCTCATCTGATGCAAAGGCAACTGTTAGCCCTAATGTTCTAGAATTCTAAGATTTTATTGATTCATATAGATGGATGCAGACACACACACACATATATATACACAATCACGTATGTACAATATAAATTTAATTAGTTCCAAGCATATGACAGAATGGTGTAATACTATTTAAAACTCACCAGAATTCTCCTTCCTTAGCATTAAGTTTATTCATAAACACTGAGGAATTTTCTACCAAATGGAAAGACAGATTTTTCAAAATTAAAATCATCCTATCAAAAAGTATTTCAGCATTTTGTTAGGTTAAATATTAAGTTAAAGTCCTGCAAGTGCTAACACCATAAAACTTTTACAATGTTATCTGATTTTTAATTAAATGTAATGTGCCATGTAATTTATTTACTTATATTTTATGCTGATGTTGTTGTTGTTTTTAATAAAGGAATATGTCTCTCTTCTAAAATCACACACACAAAAAAATCAAAATTAAAAGTGGCAACGGAACAAAAGGGTAGGAGGGCTATGACTCCACTTTCCAAAAAGGCACATTAAGACCATTTATCCATAAATCTCAGGCTGTCATACTTTCTAACAAGCCCTCTTTCCTCTTCCTCCTGGATAGGTAAACCTAACCCCACCTTCGTCTTCATTCAGTACACATATAAAAGCTTTTTTCCTTTTTAACCTATGAAAAGAGTTGGGTAAGTGTCAGGGTGTCCTGCCTGATAAGAGAGAGGAGGTCGGCCTCATGAGCACGGTGCACCCCGCAGCGGGGCGTGCGCCCAGCGGATAAAGGACAGTTCTCCCTCCTTCACACCCTCGCCCATCTCCCCACCCCCCACTGTCCGTAACATCAGAAGAATTTTTTTTTTTTTTTAATGGCACAAAGGTCCCCATCGTGAATGCGGTCCCTGGGTACTTCTCTTTCTAGGCTGCCGTAGGTAAATATCACGGTGGAAAGTGTCAGTCCCCCGGTCTGCCCCCGTGCTGGGCAGAGCAGGCGTGGTGAAGGCTCAGAAAAGGCAGGAAAATAGAAACGCTCTAACTGGACGACTTAAGACGTTGTTTTGTCTTCAAGAACCAGAGATTTCGTGGCACGATCCCAGTGATTTCCCCGGGGCATGAGTTTCCAAGCCCACAGAACATTTACAGTGTCCCTGCCTGCTGGGAGCAGCGAGAACCCAAGCTGAGCGTCAGTTTCCCAGTGCACTATGCTTATGGTCTCGGGGAAGGTTTACAGCTTGCACCAGTCAAGACGTCTTTTCAGTTTGCCCAGGGAAGGTTTTGAGCACAATTGTCAGCTGTACTGTCTAATCAAGGGCCCTCCCCACCACCTAGCTCCCTCCTGATGGGATGACTATGATGAGAAGAGGAGCTGGACAATAATTTTAATAACTATCCTAATTTTTTAATTAACCAGGAGAAATACAAAATAATATAAACCTTTGAGGAGAGGGGAGTTAATTCTGAAGGCAAACATCATAGTGTTCTTTTTGTCAATGATCTGCACCAAGGTGCATCAAGCATTTGCTGCCAGAGATTTTTTTCCCCCTGGAAAAAAGGAAGGAATCTATAAAACAAGCAGAAGTTAGCTGTTGTCTCTCTTAAAAGATGAAGAGCATAGAAATCTTTGTTTCATATTTTTGCACATTTTCCTGTGAAACTTCTCATATCACCACCCAGCCTGCCAACCCCCACCCGTTTCAGCAAACAAAACTTTTGAGCAAAGATGTGAGAATGAGCACTCATTTCTTAACATAGGAAACCAGTTCTATTTATGAACGTGCTCAGTAAATCCTTGCCCTGGGGGATTCTTAAGTCTGAAATGTTTAATGAAAGCTAACCCAGTCATTGGGCAGGCCTGAATTGGATGCAAATAAAATTTGAACTTCTGCGTACACAGGCTTAAAAAGAGAATGTTAAAGAAAAAATGTGCTATTCTGTTATACAAGGATCTGGGACTTTCTGTTTATTCCTAATTATCCACACCTTGTGTTGTCTGGCATATGTTTGATAAATTGGTGGGAGACTTTTGCAAGATTAATTTAATGTTAGCACTGGAATGGACCTGAGAAGGGCATCCATTGAGTCAACCTTCTCATCTTTGCATTTGGGGAATGGAGACTGAGAGGTTGTAAGTAGGAACTCAGTTCAAAAGATATAAACAACCCTTGAAAACAAAAGAAAGCCTGGAAGCCAATGTTTGGGTCTAACCAGCAAGTAGCAGGCCTGCCATATAAAAATCATCTAGGTGGCCTTCTTTCCACCAGGGACCAAGTTGCCCAAGAGCCCGAAGTCCCCATAAAGCACTGCGTTTGGGAGTCCTTCCCTCCTCCTTTCTTCTTCCTTGTCCTGAATACTATTCCTTCAGTTTTCTAATGAGGCCCATCTGGGTAGGAATGCAGGACTAAGCAATAGGATGCTGTCTCTCAGGCGGTCCCATATGCACCAAATGCACAATGTCCACTTCAGCTAAACCCTCTTAGCTTGCAAGAGGTAGCAAGCTTTATTTGAGTATTAATAACATATGTGGCCCTGATAATGAGAGACAAACTGAGTAAGGGGAATGGAGCTCAAATCAAAGCAAAAGCCAGCTGCCCCTTCTTCTCTCTCTGTAGGCATAAACCAGCTGTTCGGAGGCAGGAGGGGAAGTCAGGGGGGAAACACAAAAGGAGAAGCCTCTCCAGTGAAGTTCTATTTATTCTTTTAGGAAGGTTAAAAGGCTTATTCTGAAATGGGAGCCTAGAATTCAAACCACTACCCCAAATAAGGTCTGACATTATCTGCAGATATCACCTAATCTTCCATTGTATATTAACATTCATCTAAAAGAGAGAAGTTTCCTCTTTAAAGATCCAATCCTTTTTTTAAAGTTTTTAAAATTTTATGGTTTTGGTTTAGCTAATGAGAAGAATTAGAATTTATTGGGGAAAAAAAAGTGATTTCAACAGACTTTTTGTTCTTCTCTGCTAAGTTTTTTTATTATTATTATTATTATTATTCAGAAATTTGGACTCCTACTACATAAGAAATCTTTGTCTTTTGAGACACCAAACAATATTTGCCTGATCTGGAGCTGTGAGTTAAGTTTCTCTTCAAACAGGCCACAGTCTTCAGCCTATAACACCCTATTTCCCAGCACAGGCTGCCTGAATCTCAGGTTTTCCCAGTGAAAGCAGCTGCATTATGGCACAGCTTAAAAGCATCTGCTTTCATGGTTTGCACTACCTAAAGTTCACTATACACTTCATTTAGAAGTGTCATTCATTCACTTTTTTAAATCATTGAGGATCCTAATGGACAAAGTGGAAATTAGTAAAATTCTCCTGTACCTCACATTCATTCTGTTAATTTACACTTTTTTAAAAAGTAAGAGTAACAAACTTTCATCTAACACCCTGAAATGTTACATGGGCGGTTAAATACAAAGCAGATGGATTGATCAATAATGTGAGTCAAATTCAAAGATTACAAAATATTCAAAATCAGTCATGTGCCATTGGGAGAAAAATCTATCTCTTTTGATCATCACAGTCATTAAGTGGTACATTTCTGATTTAGTTAATAAGAGTCCAATTATATTTGAAATGTAGATTAATTCTCCTAAGAGCATGAATCAATTTGGCAAGGACACCTCAATAATAATTCAGCCTATTGTTTCCACAGTAAGATTGTGCCCCTGTAATTGTGATCAGCTTATTGATACAAATACCTCTTCCCTGTAGTTAATTCAAATAAAACATTTCATAGGTGATTTCAGCTGATGGGACGGCAAGTAATTTTTTGACTAAAAGTTGAAGTGGGTTGGTTAGGAGCCTTTTTTTTTTTTTTCTGTTTTGCACAATAAAAAGATGAACTGCATGATTCACCAAGCCAATTTGCAGAGCAACCTCTCCTCTCTAATTGCTGCCAGGCTAATGTAGTACGAGCCGAGTCCTAGGAAGTAGAGAAATCCATTTACCCAGGCATGACATTTAAGTAGCAAACACAAGTACTGGATTTCTCCATTACCCTTCATTTCAGCCCTGCTATGTTCCACCTGTGACCTTTATGTGATGAGGGCAATGCACTTTCATATAATTTGGTAACTATAATAAAGATCCACTTCAAAATTTTTGAGAGCAGACTAAAAACATTTCTTACAAAAGCGTAATTAAGTCCATAACCAATCTTGCTAATTCCTGATAATGTATTGGAAAACCAAATTATTTAATAAACGCTCTGATAAATGTCCATCATACCAGAGGGGGAAAATGGAATATTTTCTCTATCACAAACAGCACTGTGTTTGTCACCAATAATTCCAGCCTCGATTAGTGCTTTTATTTCATATAACACTTTCTTTCAACAACAAGAAGCAAGAAGGTTCTCCAAAAACAGCCTGGCTCCTTTATTATATAGCTCACCAGAAAGAGATGAGAAAGCATTTTCAAATAGAATCCAAATAGAAACACAGTATCAAAGAAGAAGGAAAAACTCCGTGCCTTTACTTTTCACAACTTTCCTAAGACATTTTAGTCTCAGCTAAAATTTTCCCAGGTAAGTTATCATAAAACTGGTACAGAGATGCTCCCAGGGATGTGTCTTTTTGGAGTATGATCACACTTCCTAGTGCAGAGAACACTACCTGGAATGTAGTAGAAGGCCCATTAATGTTTACTGAAAGAAGGAAGACTGTTTACAGGGCCTTGGACTTTGAGGGTGTGGAGAAGACCAAAGCAAAATATATATTTAATCCTCATCCAAGGATTTATTTTTATTGATTTTAGAGAGAGAGGAACAGAGAGAGAGAAACATCGATCAGTTGCCTCCATGGGCACCCCGAACCCAGAACCTTTTGGTCTACACAGCAACACTCCACCCAACTGAGCCACCTGGCCAGGGCTCAAAGCAATATTTTTAAATGAAGCAAACTAAGTCAGTTTTTTTTTTTTTTTTCTGTTTTCCCCCAGAGGGTTATTGTTGACCTCCAAAAAAAGAAATAATAAAAGAAAATTCAGGATTTTTACTTCCGATTGAAATGTGTTCAGTAATTCATCAACACTACACTTGAAGTCAAAGCATTTGCTTCAGGGTTGAATTCAGAAGCTGATTCCACAAAAAGTCAACCTCATATATAGCATCTTCAGCTGCAAACAAGTCTGTGCAGTGCCACAAAAACAGAGGACAGTCCTTGGAGGATATGTTATCTGAAAGCTAAATGCCTTACCCTTTTCTTTATTTCTGTTGTTTACTTAAATTGCTTTGGTAAAAGATTTACCTGCCAGAGTTCTTCCTGCTGTAAATTTAATAGCCTAGATATTAAAACCATCAAGCTCGAGGTTAGAGAGGAAAATGCCAACCTTGTTTTTTAATGACAGCATCCACCCAAAGACACTTGAATACCATCAACAATATGCTTGATGCTTTAACAAGTATATTTAAAAAGCAATTAGGTATGCCAGTCTCCAGCTAAAAACAATTTTAAAATAACACAAGCATTAAGTCCCTACTTCTTCACAAAGTAGTGATTTGCACTGACATGATTTAGATATTGTGCACTGTATCTGCACAGTAATTTCCACAAGATGGGGGATCATGTGCTTAGGAAGATTCATGCTACTGTAGGTTTGGGTTTTTTCTCCACCACTAAAAAACAAAACCACATATAATTGACTCTAACAGTTTTGAATAACTACCAAAAACTTCACCACTATAAAAAGCATTGATATTTGTTGCTAAGAGCTAAAACTTAATATTTACTCATTTTTGACTCTGACTTATTAAGACACAGGAGGATGGAGGACGGTGGGCAGCAGAATGGAAAAAAGAGGTGTAGGTAAAGAACTTTCACTGAGGAACTTTCTTCTGAGAGGGTACACTTAGGTTGATATTGCACCAAAGGTCACAGATAGGGTCAAATGCCACTGAGTTCTCAGTAGCTGTCTTTGGAGAGGCTAAGTAGCAGCTCAGTGCAGAATGTTGAACTGGGAGGAAAATGACAAGATGGTTCACACACACCTGGATAGCTGAGCCTACTCAGTAAGACCCATTGAGTGGTATTTCCCATCCCAGGGCTGAGGCATGGCACATGGCTGGTTGAAGACTTGTGTTTGAGAGAGGTCACTTGGCAGAGGATAATACAAGGCAAGCAATGCAATGGCAAACATGAAGGTGAAAACCTGGCTAAGGCGTTCTACAGCCAGGTCCTTTGGTCAAGCCAAGATCATGTAGATATGTAAAAGTATCTCTAGACTTTACAGTTATCTGGAACGAGTGTATCTGGGCAATCATCAAAAGTTTGGGGTTCCCTCTGGCTGCTGTGGCTCAGTGGATTGAGCATCAACCTGCGAGCCAAGTGTCGCTGGTTCGATTCCCAGTCAGGGCACCTGACTAGGTTGCACGTCAGGTCCCTAGTTGGGGGCGCAACCACACAGTGATGTTTCTCTGCCTCTCTTTCTCCTTTCCCTTCTCTCTAAAAATAAATAAATAAATAAACAAACAAACAAACGAATGAATAAATTTTTAAAAAAGTTTGGGGTTCCACTGTTTTCTCAAAACTGTCCTGGTAAGACAAATACAACCCCTTTCTCAGATGGCATAATTTGACAGGAGCCTGGTCCCTTCACTCAGTGTAGACAGTGCTTCAGTCTCTGAGATCCTTTTTAAAAATGCCCAGATGTTTTCTTCTAGAAAGCCATAGCTGCATAGCTTATCTTCAACAAAAGCAGGGGCGGTAAGGTGAAGGTAATAGGAACACAGGCATCAATCAGAGCCACACAAATACGTTCTAAGTGATGCTTCTCCCATGTACTAGCTGTGTCACTTTGGGCAAGGTAATTTATCTCTCTGAGCCTCATCTATAAAACGACGACAAGTAATTTGAGGATTAAATGAGATAAGCCATGTTAAGTATTTAATGGAGTACTTGACAACTGTGGGCCATCCAGGAATGAATATTATTGTTATTATCAGCAAGCAAAATGCTGCCCTGGGAAGAGCTGGATGGAATCTTACATTTGGGCCACCAAAGGCATAATGCTCCCAACATGAGCCACAGTTATTGTTCCACCTCAACATCATTTCAGGAATATAGCAAGATGTAAATAAAAAATTGACTAAAATGTTTAGTCTTCTGATTCTGAACATTTTCATTTCCCTTTGGCTTCTGCCCATGTCCCAACTATTGCTATTTCTAGATTGCCTCTCCTTTGAAGCAGTTTGGTATTTATTCTAGAGAAGTAGTTATTTTAATACAAGTTCAAACCAAATGTAATGAGTAAAATAAGCTTTTGGGAGAAAAAAAAATGTATCGTGCATTCTAGCGCCAAATATTTTCAAATTACTCATTTGGTCAATGCCTCTTCTGAAACAATTAAGAAATAGCTGACTCACTGGCAGTAACTGAGCAGATCGGACTCCTCTCTTCTGCGCACCTCACTCCACTTCCTCTACAACCATGTCTGAGAAATTTGGTAAGTCAAAACTGAAGGCAGAAACGCAAGAAAAAAATCCACTGCCATCAAAAGAAACGACTGGACAGGAGAAGCAAGATGGTGAATCATAACGAGGGCGCACACTGCCACTATGCACTATACATTAGTGGTTTAAATTCCTAGGATGCAGAGGTTGCATCAATTTAAATGACTGTGCTGCCCATTCTCACATCAAAGAACTTCTGACAAGGCCCCACCTGCCTCTCCCATCTGCCTCTCCAGCTGGCAGGGAAGGAAAAGAACTCGCATGTTGGTGAAGGAAGAAGCTGGGTGGGACGACAGTGGAATCTAGAGTAAAAACCAAGTTGGTCCAAGGTGTCCTGCAGGCCGTAAAATGCAGCTTAATCAGAGTGCATTTCTTTGTTAAAATGATTTTAATTATTGGAATGTGCAATTTTTAATATACAAATAAAAAGTTTTAAAACCTTAAAAAAGAAAGAAGAACTGTGTGCTGTAGCAGGGTAGATATTCAGGAATTAAAATGTGTATATTGTCCATTCAAATGGGACAATACCTACCCCTTGAGGAAAAATTCCCTCTACCTGGAATACTCATAACTGCTTTAACCTGGGTCATTCCCACTGATAAGTTATTAATTCATAAGTGCTGGTTCTATCAAAATGTGCGTTTTTTTCTCACAGTAAGATGAAATACAACTGGGGCCTTAAAGGAGAGGTAAGTTTTGTATAGGAAAACAATGAGAGAGGGGGAAAGAGGATCAGAACTATAGAGAAAGGGAATAACAGAAAATGGAGGAGAGGGAAGAAGGCTAGATAGTGGTCAGGCCTGAGGGTGGCTGTAAGTCCCAGGGACCCCAACCAGGAAAGGCAGTAAGCCATTCACCACGCTTCCTTTTACAAGTAGCTGGACCTGGCTCCTAAGCAATGATGAGTAATTTCCAGGGGCTGCACATCAAACTTAAGTAAGTCCCACATACCCAGATCCCATAAGGGGGTTATTTCTTGAACAGCCCCTGAGACTCCAGGTTTAGGGGCAGTTCTGTGGTAATGATTCAAGAAGCTAAATACATACTGTCACTTCAACCCTGAATGCTTTATTCTCTTAGAGTTTGACCATGGTTCTTGGCTTTTTCTATGTCCAGATATCAAGGAGTTTAGGTAAAAGTGAAAGGGAATTTGGTGGCCCTCTAAATTTCAGTGTTCAGGGACAAAGATGCCATTATGCTCTTTCCATTGCATGTTATTGTAATAAGTTTAGAAAAATGTGCTTCAGCAACAGTGCTATGAAAACATACCATACTCTGTCTCGGTGATTTACATACAGGTAGAGAGGACATCTATTTTTAAATGTTCAGTCACATAAATTAGACTGAGCCCCAGACTTTAATTTTGAAGGAAAATTAGATTGGATCTAAATAATTAAAGACAGGTGGAGAAAAATTTTAATAAAACCTCATAATTTGACTTGCAGTTCCTTGAGCCATTAGTACCCACTTTCATTAGATGCATGATTACCAAGTGGTTGGTGAGTATCAGTTAATAACCTGAACATTTGTGGAGCCTTTTTACCTAACTGAAAGCTGATTATGTTTATTAGAAGTATTATATTTTCATCTATCTTCCCCAACCTGAATTACCCATTCTTCCTTTATGTCATTTCTACCTTTTTTTCATATTATTTTTATATTACAATGCATGCCAAAAAATAACCATACCATATGTTTGTATGCTGAACTTCAGAGAACTTTCACAATTATTATTTACTCTACATGATGCAACTTCAAGTTTAAATATTTCCTTGTAAATCCCTAGAAGATCATGACTGAATTTATGTAACTTCTCAATAACGTTCATAATATTTTCTGATAATGGTGAATTTTTTAAGGTAATGATGAAGCTATTTTTTAAAAGTTACCATAAGCAAAAGCTTTATCAACTATGTTCACAATATAAATTTAAAAGACAATGACTCTTACAATCACATTGGAAAGGATGGTTAATATTAACGAGGAAGATGAATGAACCAGGCCATGGCAGCTGAAAATATCCACTATTTGCAATTCTATACTTTATATTTGTTAATAAATTAAATTATTTTAGTGACTAAGTGATCTGTGGATAAGTCACTTCCAAGTTCTCTGGAACCAGTGTGCCCTGGAATTATTTTAAAATATTTAATTGATTTAACTTGAACTAAGAGGACAAGGCTAAAACACTTTGTGGCAAAACAGAAATTTCACCAGAACTATTTAATGTGCCCTGAGCCTTGTAGCCTGAAAAGAAGAACAAAAGCACTTCAACTCTAATGCCTGGCTGAGACAAGTTCCCTGAATGAGATGGGACAAACTAGGGAATTTGATTGATCTACCTCTGCCACTTCTACCTTACGTGTCATTCCTACAAATACTTAACAGCTGTACCAAAGTCACAAATTCCCCTAAGTGTGTACAAATCTGAAATAATTTTCATTTCTTTGTTGTACCAACTAATGCATAGAGACTAATTCTTAGATGAAATATAATTGTTACCTTCATCATTTTATATTTTATATAATTTTTATTTTTTTAATTTATTTTTTGTTTTTCTATTACAGTTGTCCCATTTTTCCCTTTGTTCTTCCCTGCTCCGCCCATCTTCCCCCTTATTTTATATACTTTTTAAATGGCAATATATTCACATTGTTCAAGAATCAAACAATATATAAAAGTATACAGTGAAAAGTGTCACAATTACCATAGTCCCCATCAGCACTCCAACAATTAATCACTTTTATTAATTTCTTTAACCCTTTTAGAGTTTTTTTAATGAATCTAGAAGCAAACATGAATATGTACTTTTATTTCCTTCCCTTTTTTCCAACAAAAAGTTGCATATTATACAATCTACTCTGCATTTTTATTTTTTTACTTCACAATGCAGTTTATCCTGAAAATCTTTCCATATCAATTCTTCTTTTTTATTTTTATTTTTGATAGCTATATGGTATGCCATTGCATGAATATGCCATAGTTTTGGGGTTTTTTTTAAACTATTTCCCTGTTGATTTACATTTGGGTTTTTTCCAATCTTTTGTTCCCACAAACAATGCTGAGATGAGTAAACTTGTTTATTCATTGAAATATTTATTCTAAGGCCATGCTTGTGAATGCTTTACTCATCACTGCCATTTTACACATGATTTCTCTATAACAATGCAGCATGGCTCAATAGATACAACTTTAGGCACATACAAGAGCCAAAAGAAATAGGCATTCTTATGCTGTGATGTACATCTAAGGTATCATGTGCTAAATGAAAATCACCATCATCATCAAGGGTTAGAGTTCTCATATTCATTCTTTCTTTCTTTTGGCAAATATTTATTAAGGGTCTGTAATGGGTCAGACTCTGTTCTAAGCCCTGGAGAAACTGAAATGAGTACAGCAGACCAAGTCCTAATTCTGTGGAACTTACACCATAGGGAGAGATGCAGAAAATTAATAAGCAAAAATATAACAGCATCCTTTTTTCCCTTACAGAAACCAGAGGAGACCAGGTACAGTCTAAAGTTCAAAACACCCCAATGAGTAAATTACCCATCATACCAATAATTTAGAAAGATCTGAGCAGTGGCCATTAAACCACTGTCTTCCCTAGAGCTGAGACTTACACATATTTAATTATTTGTGGACACATTTTATCTTGCCTCTTTATGTTCACATTCTCAATTGAGAAAACATCATTTTATAGAAATGTTGATCCTCAAAAATTCAATCTATACAGTATAAATATAATATAATTCCACTCAAAATCCCAGCAGGATTTTTTTTATAGAATTTGACTGACTGATTTTAAAGTTCATCTTGCACTACCTGATATGAAATATACTATAAAGCCACAGTAATTAAAACAGTAAGCTACTGGTAAAGAAACATAGATTAGTGGGCAAAGATAGAAAGTCTATAAACATGTTAATATATATGAGGAATTTAGTATTAAATTGACTTAAACTGCTATTTTTAGAGTTCAAAATGGCCAAAAATTGGCAATTATATATAGTACAAATATATGATAAGAGTAACATTTTATATAGGTTGAGGGAAAAAATTATCTTCAAAAATTGGCTGTCCATTTAGAAGAAAAAAAATTCAGTTAGATCCTTATCTCATACCAACCATAAAAATAAGTTATTTTGAGTAGAAGTCCCGGGACTTCCAGCCAAGATGGAGGCATAGACAGACACGCTGTGTTTCCCTCCACAACTAAGAAGGAATACAACTACCTCAAAACTAGAAACAACCAGAAGTTCCAGAAAATCAAACTGCATGGAAGTCCAGCAAACAAAGATATAAAGAAGAAATACTCACTCAGACAGGCAGAAGGGGCACAGCCGGGGCAGAGAGGACTCAGTGTGGTGGCAGCAGCAGCGGCAGGCCAGCAGAAAGCACAGTCACATGTTTTAAAAAGTCAGGAGGGACACCTGGGAAGCATTCCCAGCTCCTCACCAGACCTAGCAGCTAGCAGTCCCAGCACCAGGGAAAATCAAGCCTCACTGCTCTGACTGTGGAAACCAGTGGCGATTGGGGCAGAGGAAAGAGTTGGCGGTCTCAGCAGAGTCTGCTTAGTTAAAGGGCCCCCACGGTCCTAGAACGTCCGCAGACCCACCCACTCTGGAAAAGATGGCCAGGGCAGCAGCTAGAGGGGCGCCAGTCCGGTGTGGAAGTGAGAGAGGTGCCTGGAAAAGGGACGAGTGCTGGGCAGGCAGCATTGTACCCTCTCTGACTCCTCCTCCACATACAGAGCCACAATGTGGTGAAACAGGTCGCCCTGTACTGACAAATCCCTAAGGCTCCGCCCCTTACAATGTAACAGGAGTGACAGCTCTACCTGGGACGCGGAGGCAAACAAACACAGGAGCCTGTCAGAATGAGGAGACAGAGAAGTATGACCCAAAAGAGAGAACGGATCAAGGTTCCAGTGGGAGAACTAAGCGATGAGGAGATAGCCAACCTAACAGATGAGGAGGTACACAACCTAAGAGATGCAGAATTCAAAACACTGGTGATAAAGATGCTCACAGGCTTGACAGATATGCTTGAGTACAGCAGATGCATAAGAGAAGAAGTGAAGGCTATGCTAAGTGAAATGAAGGAAAATCCACACAAAACCAATGGTGAAGGGAAGGAAACTGGGGTTGAAATCAATGATTTGGAACATAAGGAAGAAAAAAACCATCAACCAGTACAGAATGAGGAAGCAAGAATTGAAAAAAATGAGAAAACTTCCCAAATTTTGTGAAGGAGATGGACATACAGGTCCGGGAAGCACAGAGGGTCCTAGGCAAGCTGGACCCAGAGGGGACAACACCAGGGTGCATCATGATTGAGATGCCAAAGGTGAAAGATAAAGACAGAGTCCTGGGGACAGCAAGAGAGAGGTGGAGAGTTGTCTACAGGGAGTGCCTATAGGACTATGAGCTGGTTTCTCAGAGGACACTTTGCAGGCAGGAAGGGACGGGAAAGCACTATTCAATGTGATGAAAAGCAACCTACAACCAAGATTACTCCATCCAGCAAGGCTATTATTTGGAATGGAAGGGCAAATGAAGTGTTTCCCAGACAAGGTGAAGCTAAAGGAATTCATCATCACCAAGCCATTATTATATGAAATGTCAAAGGGACTTACTTAAGAAAAAGAAGATCAAAACTATGAACACTAAAATGACAACAAACTCACAACTATCAACAGCTGAATCTAAAAAATAAAAACAAAATCCAACTAAGCAAACCAGAATAGGAACAGAATCATAGGTATTGGGATCATTTGGAGGATTATCAGCTTGGAGGGGGAAGGGGGAGAAATGGGGAAATGGTGCAGGGACTAAGAAGCATAATCGGTTGGTACAAAATAGACAACGGGATGTTAAGAATAATACAGAAAAGGGTGAAGCTAAAGAACTTATATGCACAACCCATGGACATGAACTAAAGGGGGTGGGATTGCTGGAGGGAAAGGGGGTACTGAGCAGAGGGGAGTGAAGGGGAAAAAACTGGAACTGCTGTAACAACATAATCAATGAAATATACTTAAAAAATAAGTTATTTTATCAATCATATTAAAGATGTAAATATTACATACATATGTAAATATATATTGGTTAAGGTAATTAGTGGCTAGAACAGAAGTCCCCAAATCTCAGTAGCTTAAAACTCATGTAAAAGTCAAAACAACTGTTTCTCATTGAGTAGCTCTTCTCCAAGGTGTGATTCAGATCCAGCCTCCTTCCAAATTGTTGTTCCACTATCTACAATACATAGCTCCCCATTTCTCCCTGTAGGTTGCAACCATTACAGCCAACCGAACAGAAAAAAGAGCATAAAAGATCAGACAGGTAAGTCCCAGAAGATGGCAATTCACTTCTGTCCACATTTCATTAGCCAGAACTCACTAGCATGGCCACATCCAACTGCCAGGAAGGTTGGGGTATAAAGTCTGGCTATGTGCACTCAGGAGAAGGGTCTGCTGAATAGCTACCCTGTTTCTGCCTCACCTGCACATTTTTATGCAGAAGAAAACCAGGAGGATATATTTGTGAGCTTGTAGTAAGGAAGATTTTTCTCGAGCCAAAAGTGAAAAAAATAAAAGATTGGCAAACTTGACTTCATTAAACAGAAAAACCTAACCATAAAAGACACCATAAGCAAAGTTTAAAGAACAAAGGATAAACAGGAAGAATATATTGATAACATATAAAGCAAAGGATTAATATTACAGAATACAAAAGTTACAGATAGCCAGTCGTCGTCGGCAGCCGTCCGTCTCGAGAGACGATGGTGTAGCTTCTTAAGAGTCTATCTGCACCGCCGAGAATGGCTGTGCAGTCCGACTCGGGAGTGACATGGTATCTGTCTCCTCCCGTGTTGAATCGACATCTTGCGATGACGCTGGAGTGTCCTCTCCAGTGGAGCTGAAGCTACAGAGCCTGGGCAGGGTGATATGGAGGGTCTGCTGTTGCCCATGCAGCAGACCCCCCCTCTCTTCGCAGCTGAAGGGTCCAAGGGAAAGACGGAGTCAATACAGCTTGGCTTCAGGTGCGCCGCAGGAGTTGCCGGTGTTGACTACAATGTCAAACCGCCTTAGGGACTCCGGCTCCGGATTTTCTGTCGGGGTTTACTCCCTTAGCCTTTCCCCTGAAGAGGTATGCCGCAAGGCAGCGGAGGTTTTTTTTTTTTTTTTGGAGTCAGAGTTTTCCTTCTCTGAGATAGCCAGTAAGTATGTGAAAAATGCTCAATCACACTAGAAATCAGTGAATTGGTCTTTAAAACCAGAAATGGATTTTTCTTTTTTTTACCCATCAGATTTGTAAAACAATCTTTAAATGTTTAAGATATCTGGCAATTTGCCCTAGTCAGTGTGGCTCAGTGAACTGAGTGCTGGCCTGCGAACCAAAAGGTCGCCGGTTCAATTCCCAGTCAGGGCACATGCCTGGCCTGTTGGCCAAGTCCCTGGTTGGGGTGTGGGAGAGGCAAACATATGATGTTTCTCTTCCTCTCTTTCTCGCTTCCTTCCACTCTCTCTAAAAATAAATAAATAAAACATTTTTTTTTTTAGAAAAAGATATCCACCAATATCTCTTCAAAATATCTTAGAGAATAAATGACCCATGGACATGGACAACAGGGTGGAGATTGACTGTGGGAGAGGAGATGGGGTGGGCGGGGCAGGGGAGAGCAATGGGGGAAAATGGGACAACTGTAATAGAACAGCAGTAAGATTTTTTAAAACATTTTTTAAAGATATCTTAGAGAAATGCAACCAAAATATTCAAAGTGAAATGAAAAATTTTGTTGTAGTACTATTTATAATAATAAAAAATTGGAAATAGCATAAGTGTGCATGGATAGAAGAATGGTTAAACAAACTCTAATACATCAATATAATGGAATATTATGCAGCTATATTTTTAGATACACCCAGATACACAACATGGAAAGTTGTCCAATCATACACTAAGTGAAAAAGAAAATCACAGAATAATAAATATAGCATGATCCCATTTTTGCACATGTGATTTTTATATGAATATTTAAATGTATGCAGAAAATTAAATATCTCAAAGAATACATACCGATCTGATAGATAAGTGTTTTTTTTCCCCAGGAAGAAAGTGAAATGACAATCACATGAGGAAAGGTTAAAAGAGGATGTTTTCATTATATAATCTGTATTCTTTTAATTTTTATAGGAATATATAATGTATTATTTGTAAAAATAAGAATTATAGTGTAATTTTTTTCGGAAGTTCAAAATAATTGACTTCTGGTTTCCAGTCCTGTATGTAAGGAGCTTGGAAGTCACCACTCCATCCTAACAACCAGTAAAAAGCAGAACAGAATAAAATAATAATAATAACTATTCTAGGATTTCTAAGAAAAGGGAAGACACAGAGCAAACTGCTGTCCCCAAGACTTGTGACACAGACAGATGAATACAGGAGTCATGGCTTCCCAGAACTAACTCACAAGTGGAAACTACCAAAGGAAATGCTGTTAGGGTAAGAAAATTGGAATTGTTAGAGGCTAAGTGTAGACAAGTCTGAGAGTAATACAACAGGGCAACCCAATAACAGGGGGACCCCAAAAAAATCTCATGAGATTTACCTCAGGAGCTCAACCAGTTTCTCACAGTAAATATCAAAGAAAAAATATCCCCTCCTGCTGCCAGCAGTAGGAAGGGAAAAGAAACAGTATTGAAATATACTATAGCACTATGTTCAACTAGTTTTTGAGAAAGGAGCAAAGGCAGTCCAATGAAGCAAGAACAGCCTTTGCAATAAATGTTGCTATAGCAATTGGACATTAACTTGTAAAAAAATAAAAATAAATTTAAACACAGACTTCACACCCTTCACAAAAATTAACTCAAAATGGGTAAATATAAAACGCAAAACTACAAAACTCCTAAAAGATAACATAGGAGAAAACCTAGATGACCTCTGGCATGGTAATTCCTTTTTAGAAATACCACCATAAGCACTACCCATGAAATAAATAATAGACAAGCTTGATTTCATTAAAATTTAAAACTTCTGCGAAAAAAAAATGTCAAGAGAATGAGAAGACAAGTCACAGACTTAAAGAATATATTTGCAAAAGGCATAATGATAAAGAAGTATTATCCAAAATATACAAGAACTTTTTAAACTCAACAATAAGAAAACAAACAACCCAATTAAAAAATGGGCCAAAGGCCTTGACCAGCATGGCTCAGTGGGTTAATTCCTGGTCAGGGCATATGCCTGGGTTGCAGGTCAGGTCCCTGGATGGGGGTGTGCAAGAAGCAACTGATGGATGTTTCACACATCAATTCATCTCTCCCTCTCTTTCTCCCTCCCTTCCCCTCTCTCTAAATAAAATCTTTAAATAAATAAATAAATAAATAAATAAATAAAGATCTTCATAGATACCTCACAAAGAAGATATACAGATGAAAAACAAGCATATAAAAAGACGCTCCACATCATATGTTATTAGGGAAATGCACATTAAAACAACAGTGAAATACTACTACTACACATTTATTAAGATGGTCAAAATCCAGAACACTGACAATACCAAATGCTGGTGAGTTTGTGGAGCAATACGAACTTTCTTTCATTACTTGTGGGAATGCAAAATGGTACAGCCACTTCAGGAGACAGTTTGGTGGTTTCTTACAAAACTGAACATACTTTTATCATATGATCCAGCAATCACACTCCTTAATATTTACACAAAGGATGTGAAAACTTCTCTCCATACAAAAACTTGCACAAGATGTTTCTGGAAGTTTCATTTATAACTGCCAAAACTTGGAAACAACCAAGATGTCCTTCAGTAGCTGAATGGATAAACTGTACATTCAGCACTCATTTGGTTGGAGCATCATTCAGTAATTGAAAGGTTGCAGGTTCAATTCCTGGTCAAGGCACATATCTAGGTTGCAGGTTCGATCCTCGGTTGGGACATGTACAATTCCAGTCCAGGCACATACAGGTACTAGAAGCAGCTTATTGATGCTTCACTTTCACATCGATGTTTCTATCTCTCCCTTCCTCTGTCTCTCTCTCTTTTCTCTCTAGAAAAGCAATGAAAAAGAAATGTCCTCAGGTGAGATTAAGAGAGAGAGAGAGACAGAGACAAAGACAGAGAGACAGAAACAGAGACAGAAAAAGAAAGAAAGACAGCTTTCTTGACAGAAAGAAAGAAAGAAAGAAAGAAAGAAAGAAAGAAAGAAAGAAAGAAAGAAAGAAAGAAAGAAAGAAAGAAAGAAAGAAAGAAAGAAAGAAAGAAAGAAAGGAGCTATTGAGCTATGAAAGGAAATGGGGAAAAATTAAATGTGTATTATTAAGTTAAAGAAGCCAATCTGGAAAGGCTACATAATATATGATTCCAACTATATGACATTCTGGAAATGGCAAAACTATGGAGATAGTGAAAAGATCAGTGGTTGCCAAGGGTTGGGTGGAGGTAGGGATGAATAATCAGAGCACAGAGGATTTTTAGGGCAGTGAAATTACTTTGCATAATGCTATGATAGTGGACACATGCCATCATACATTTGTCCAAACCCATGGAATGTGCTACACTCCAAGAGTGAACCCTAATGTAAACTATGAATGTTGAGTGTTAATAATGTGTCAGTGTATATTTATCAGTTTTTTTAAATATTATGAACCAGTTATATGTATTTATTTCTTTACATTATTTTATTGTATTTTCCATTACTATTTATCCCCCATACCCTCTTCCATTCTATCCACCCATCTCCCCACCCCACAATCACCACACTCTCGTCTGTGTCCATGAGTTTTCTCTTTGTTTTCATTTTTTTTCCTCATCCCTCCACCTGTCTCAACACCCTCCCCCACAGAACTGTCAGCCTGCTCTCTATAAGTCTGCCTGAATTTTGCTTTTTAGTTTAGTTTGTTCATTAGATTCCATGTAACAAATGTGCCACTTCGATAACAAAGCCTTCTTTGCACGTGTGGGGGCAGGGAGTTTATGGCAACTCTCCGTACTTTCCCCTCAATTTTGCTGTCAACTTAAAACTGTTCCAAATAAAAGGTTTAAAGAAAAAGGAACAAATTCAAAAAATTACATAACTTGCATATATATTTTTCAAAGGACAAAAGGTAGACTAGAAAAAAACTTGCAACATAAATATTTAAAATAGTATTAATATTATTCAGATGTGAAGAACAGCTATATGTCGATAAAAAAAGAAACACAACAGAAAGATCAATACTAGATTAGGATAAAAGCAAAAGAAAAATAAGTACAGTATATTAAAAAATACTCAGTCTCATAAGCAACTTAAAAATAATGACTTTCTGATTTAATGCTTTCCACATCAAACTGTGCAGCTGCCTAAATGACGTATAAAGGAATAAAAAGTCACCAAGGATCTCATAGGAGGATATGGAAACTTTGGACCATCAGGAAATGATTAAAGAAATGGCCTCCCAAGAATTTAGGATTGATGAAAAAGGAGGTAGAAGCAGCAGCCAGGAGCAGCTTCAGGAAAAAGACATAGAAGACAGGGCTACTGATGTGAGCCCTTAGGTATAATAGCTAATATTCCTGGCTCCATTTGTTGATTCAACCCTTATTTTCCATTCTTTTTTCATGCCTGGTTTTCATAGGCCATTGTGTTGTATTTTATTCATCTTATAAACTGCCTTCCATGTCTGGAACATTTTTGAAAGCAAATAATCAAATGAATGATTTACTCATCAGATAGTGAAATGAATGAGTGGTTGAATAAAAATTGTGACTGTTTTCAAAAAGAAAAAGGTCCTCAGAGTGATTTGGTAGGGTGGAAATACCAGCCATTCTGAGAAAGAACTACTTTAGCATCAGTGGACAACAACCTAGACCACAGATTCCCAGAGAAGGGGATGTATGAGGATTAAAGTTACACTAGAAGTTTCAAGGAGTACTGGTCCTGTGTCAGCAGAATTCATAGCCCTGATAAAATGTATCAGGGCTGTGACTGAAAGCATAGGAAAAAAGTTATAGTAGAGTTAGGTTAACTGCTGTAGCAAACAAACCCCCAAATGTATAATGGTTCACACTTAATATGTTTATTTCTTGCTCACAAAACATATTGAGCAAGTGAACAGGTTGGCAGCACACTCATTTAGGCAGCTCAATGGAGGCTCTGCCATCTTCAACGTGTGGTTTCCACGGTGGCCCTCAGAGTCACCTCCTTCTAACCAGTCAGAAAGAGAAAAGAACAAGGAACTTACGGGAGGTTTACATGGACCAAACCTGAAAGTCAGACATATCACTTTCAAATAAAATTCAGTCACATGACCATACCTAACTACAAGGTAGGCAGGGAAATGTAGTCCAGCTGTGTGCTCAGAATGAAGAAAAGAACGTGGATTTGGGTGAATCCCTAGTATTTCCTGCCACAGACCATTAGCAAACCTAGAGTAAGACTTGAATAGTAGACCTCAATAAATTGCAAGCTCCAGGCCTGGCAAGTCTGGCTGAGTGGACTGAGCACCAGCCTGAGAACCGAAAGGCCACTGGTTCAATTGCCAGCCAGGGCACATGCCTGGGTTGCAGGCCAGGTCCCCACTTGGGGGCACGTAAGAGGCAACCAATCAATGTTTCTCTCTAACATCTATGTTCCTCTCCCTCTCTTTCTCTCTCCTTTCCCCTCTCTCTAAAAATAAATAAGATCTTTTAAAAAAATACAACAAATTCGAAGCTCCACACTATAAGTCCCCTGGGAATATATGTACAATACGTGTTCAAGAGTTACTTTAGTAAAAGAAATTCCAGATAAGGATTTTATCTCACCTAGAAGATTCAATTACTGGAGGCTTTTTTCAGGGAACTCTCCCGTCCCAGTATAGAAGGAGGAAAGGCAACAAAAGCCCATTCCTACAGTACATTTGAAGAGTCATTGTGATACCAAAGAGAAATATGAGATGGAAGATTGACTGTACTTGTAAATAGGGAAGATTTTTCTGTGCAGCCTTGTGCATTTATGGAGAAAATGTCATGCTGATGCCAAGCTTTGTTAAACCACTGATCACATTTGCAGAAGCACATTTAAAAAATATATTCCTGTTGTTCACTTCTGCCTTGCTCTGGCAAGGCTACTTCCACATTAAGTAAAAGACATAAAAGAACAGCTGCACCACATCTCTTAACCATGAACCCTAGTAGGCACCCATTCTGCTAAAAAGGAGAAATTATTTTTTAGTTTTACAAGAGAGAAATAAGGCCTACTTAAGAGGAAATATTAAGAATGCCTATTTAAATGCAAATTATACTACAGCATTTACATGTGTCAATCAAGATCCTTCAAAGACTTTTCTTGAAATATTAGCATTTCCTTATATGAATTTTTTGTTTTAAAGAAAGAGACTCACCATTGAAAGGTGTTCTGAATTTCATAGCAGGTTTTTAAAAGATAAATCTTTGTTAGCTCTGGTAACATTTGACTTATGGGACTGGTTTAGTTTCAGCTTGAAAAACGTGGTTACTCTTTTGCTCACCTAAGAAAAGCCATGCCCTTGATTGTGCCCTGGCTTGCACCCTGTTAGAAGAACCAAGGTGAGCAGTGACTGTTGACACCCACAACACAATCTAAGAATAATAGAAAAGCTAACATTCGCTGAGTACCAACTGCCTGTGCCAGATATTTTGTTCTTCAGGTTACATAAATTGGTCTCCACAATCACCTAGAGAGGGAAGTGGTAAACATTATTATCCTATTTTTAACAGATAAGGAAATGAAGGCTTAGCACCTACCCTCAGTTTCACAATAAGTCATAAATCCAAGATTCAAAGCCACGTGTGTGTTATTCCAAAGCCCATTGTTATAATCACTATTCTGAGCTAGCTCATGTTTGGGATGGCCAAAAAGTCCATACAGTTTTTTCCATAAAATAAAAGACACATTTCTCATTTCCACCAATAACTTCATTGATTTGGATATTTTGAATATGTAGGCTCTCTTCCATGTGATATAATGTTAATTGTTCTCAATTAATGTCTCAGTTTGATTTCTATCAACTTCAACTGGTCTACACGATCATCCAGCGAGAAATCTCCAGCATGAAATTTCACAAACCACTTTTGACACATTCGATCGATCAATCAGTCACAGCACCTTCTGCATACACTTCACAAATCTTTTTTTGCATTTCAGTTGCATTTTTACCTTTCTTGAAATAATAAAGCATAATATGCCAAAAATGTTGTGTATTTTCTACCATCTTCAATATTAAAATGGCTACACAAAAATTCATCAATTCTGATAATATTTTTTAATGCACACTGATATGACAGCTGTCAGAATACAATCTAACAAAATTGTTTCAAAGTTAAAGACAACTAAGCGCTACTAGAGCCATCTTATGGAAAAAAGCAAACGAAATTTTTGGCCAACCCAATATGTCCAGGTCAATGAGGCTCTTCCCAGTCAGATGCTTTTCCCTTGCCTCTGTGGAAGCCAAGACTCATTAGGCTGCACTTGCAACCCCTGGGTCTTTTTCAATGGAGTAATTTTTGGAGGAAGAAAAACAGCAGCCACTGACCCTGCTAAGAAGTTCTGCCCACTAGCTGTCACAGTATCATTTGGCTGGCCTGTGCTTAGAGTCTGTCCTGCCCTTTGAGCCTGTCCATCAGCTCTTCTAATCAAGGTAGAGCTGAAAGAGAGAAAAAAAAAAAAACCATCAACACAGAATTATATATCCAGTGAAAATATTTAGGTATGATAGTTGGTTTTTGTTTTGTTTTATTTCTGTTTCTTTTGTTTTTCATTTAAAGGACATCTCAGGTGAGAAAAACTTCAATTCATTGCCAGAAGACCCATTAAAAAGAATTGCTAAAAGGGAAATGATACCAGAAGGAAACTCGGAATATCAAGAATGAATTAAAAAAGAAGAGAAATGTTAAATATCTGGATAATTATAGGTAATTATTCTCCTCTTGAGTTCTTTAAAATACATGTAACACCCAAAAGAAAAATTATAACAATGTCTGATGGAGTTTAAGATTCTACATTCCACTTCATATCGGGGTCCCTAAGACCACACTCAATTTTAATGATTTTCTAAAAAGACTAACAGAACTCAGAAAAATATTATGCTCTTGGTTAAAGTTTATTCCAACAAAAAAATACAGATTAAAATCAGTAAAGATAAAAGGGCAGAGTCCAGAAGAGACCAGGCACAAGCTTCCCATTATCCTCTCTCAATAGAGTTGTACAAACAGCACTTAATTTTCCCAACAATGATGTATGATAACACATATGGAGTGTTACCAACCAGAGAAACTTAACCAAGACATGAAACACTCATGTGATTGATCTTAATTTATCAGTCCCTAGCCTGTTCAAGAGGTCAAACTGGTATAGTTTGGTCCAAAGACACCACATAAATCACATTGTTAGCATAAATTATCTGGCAAGACCTAAGGCCCCAGGCATACAAAAATACTCTTATTAGGCAGGATATTCCAAGAGCTTAGAGATTATCCCCCATGACCTTGTCAAGGGTCAGTCCTTTGGAATGTACAGGGCTTGACTATCTCAAGCCAGCTGAGTTAATACTTTACTGCTTCTGCTTAAAGTGGTAAAATATTGATTCTAAAGAGTATGTATGTGCTTTATAACCCTTAGTCCAATTACTAAAAATAAATATAAAAAGTATAGTCAAAGATACAATGGATAAATTAAACAGAATACTGTATCATGTTCAAATAAGCCAAAGAAGGAAGGAAAGAGAAACAGAGAAATAAAAATTAGATGGGAAAAAACAGAACAAAAATAATAAAATGATAGGCCTAAATCCAAATTATTGAGTTACATTAAATATAAATTCTCTAAATAAGCCAATAAAAGATCACAGCTTGTCAGATGGACACAAATGAACTTAGGAAGAATAAGAACATAAGATTATATGCTGTCTACAAGAAATCCACCTCAAATGTAATGATATAGGTAGAATAAATTAATGGGTATAAAGGATAAACCATGCAAACACTAATAAGAAGAAAGCTGACACAGGAATATTAATAACAAAGTAAACTTCACAGCAAAGAAAAGTATCAGAAATAAAGACATTACATAATGATAAAAAGATCAATTCATAAAGAATACATAACAATGCTAAATATATATTCATGTAACAACAAAGCTTCATGAAACAAAAACTTAAAGAATTGAAAGGAGAAATGAACAAGTTCAAAATTATGATTGCTTACTTCAATACTATTCTCTCAGTAATCAATAGATTAGTAGACAGAAAATTAGCAAGGATATAAAAGAATTGAACAATATTATCAGACAACTAATTAATTAACATTTATAGGACACTCAATCCAATAATAGACTATACATTCCTTTCAAATACTTATGGAACATGCACCAAAAAGCTACCCTGGGAGAAAACAAATCTTAATACATTTAAAAGAATGGAATCATAAAAAAAAAAAAAAATGTTCTCCAATCATAACGGAATTAAGCTAGAAATAGATAATGAAGATAACAGGATAATCTACAATACTTGGAAATTATATAATATACTTTCAAATAATCCATGGATCAAAGAAGAAATATCAATGGAAATGAGAAAATATTTTCAACTAAATGAATATTAAAAATATAATGAATCAAAATTTGTGCTATGAAACTAAAGCAATGCTTAGAGAATTTTTTAAAGCATGAATCGCTCATATTAGGAAAGAAACTACTAATTAGTAATCTAAGTTCCCATCTGGAGAAAAATAAATCCAGTACAAGCACAGGGAATGGGATAATAAAGATAAGAGCAGCAATCAATGAAATTAAAACATAAAAACAGAGGATACACAGAGGGTCCATAGACATATGAAAGAAGGCTCAACATCACTAACCATCAGAGAGATGCAAATAAAAACCACAATGAGATACCATTTTACACCAGGCAGAACTGCCATTATCAACGAATCAACAAACAACAAGTGCTGGCGAGGATGTGGAGAAACGGGAACCCTAGTGCACTATTGGTGGGAATGCAGACTGGTGCAGCCACTATGGAAAACAGTATGGAATTACCTCAAAAAACTAAAAATAGAACTGCCTTTGAACCAGCGATTCCACTGCTAGGACTATACCCCAAGAATCCTGAAACCCCAATTCAAAAGAACCTATGCATCTATGTTCATAGCAGCGCTATTTACAATAGCCAAATGCTGGAAACAGCCTACGTGCCCATCTGTAGATGAGTGAATTAAAAAACTGTGATACATTTACACAATGGAATACTATACAGCAGAAAGAAGGAAGGAACTCCTACCATTTGTGACAATGTGGATGGAACTAGAGAGAATTATGCTTAGCGAAATAAGCCAGGCAATGAAAGAAAAATACCATATGATATCACCTAATACAGGAAACTAATGAACAACACAAACAAATGAACAAAATTGAACAAGGAATAGAAAAACAGTTTGGGGGGCGGGGGGGCAGGGGAGAAGGCGTAAATAGGGGAAGGGTCTAGTAAAGGAACTAGTATAAATAACCCATGGACATGGACAACGGGGTGGGGAATGACTGGGAGAAGAGGTGGGCTGGGTGGGGGGGGAGAAATGGGGGAAAAAATGGGACAACTGTAATAGAAAAACAATAAAGTTAAATTTTAAAAAACATAAAAACAACTTTAAAAATCAATAAAACAAAGAGGTAGTTCTTTTAAAAGATCAATAAAATGAATGAATTTCTAGCAACCATGACAAAGAAAAAATAGAGAAGTCACAAATTACCAATATCAGGAATGAGAAAGGGGATATTACTACAGACTACAGAAATTAGAACACTAATATGAAGATACTACAAACAACTCTATACACATGAATTCAAAAACTTAGATAAAATGGAGCATTTCTACAAAAACTATAAACTACCAAAACTCACTCAAGGTAAAATAGATAACCTGAATAGTCTCATAGCTATCAAAAGAAATTGAACTAGTAGTGAAAAGACTTCTGAAAAAGAAATCTCCAGGCTCAGAATATTTCACTGATGAGTTCTGCCAATTTAAAAAGAAATAACACAAATTCCATTTTTTCCAGAAATTAGAGGAAATACTTAACTCATTTTATAAGGTCAGCATTACTCTGATACTAAAACTAGATGAAGATGTTACAAGAAAACAATATACCCTATGAATATTTTTGCAAATGTGCAAAACAAAATATTAGCAAATGAAATCCACCTAAATAAAAAAAAAGAATACTCCACAACTGATTCAATATGCAAAAATCAGTATACTGTTATTATTAAAACATTCTAAAGAAGAAAAACAACATGATCTTATCAACTTATGCCCCCCAAAAAACACTTGAAACAATTCAACACTCATTCATGACAAAAACTCTCAGAAAACTGACATAGAATGGAACTTCCTTAACGTTGAAGCTCTAACCCCCAGTACCTCAAAACATGACTGTATTTGGATGATGACACCTTGATCTTGGACTTCCAGGTTTCAGAATTGTGAGAAATAAATTTCTGTTGTTTAAGCCACTCAGTCTGTGGTACTGAATGGTTGCCCTAAAAAACTCATACAGATATCTACAGGATAATACAAGATAATACAGGTACCCATAACTAACATCATATTTAAGGTTGAAAGACTGAGTGCTCCCCAATGCTCACCCCAAGATCAGGAGCAAGGCAAGAATCTGTTCTCTATCTCCAGTGTGAAAAGGCATTTGAAGAGAATTCAGTGATTTATCAAGATAATCTGTTCCACAGATGTTATCTCATCCCCTTACTTCAACACACCTCACCAGACCAACTCCAATACCAACCAAACACACACACACACACACTACACCTATTATCTAAATGTCTTTGTTAAAGTTATTTTTCATCCAAATTATCAAAATAGTTGCCTTAGTTCAACTTGAGTGTACAGAAGCAGTCTTGAGCATAATTGAGGGAAGGGAGCAGGGAATCAAATTAACAGCAAGATTATGAGATCTGCATAAAAGACACTTTCAAACATAAAAAGTAATGTCAATGTGCTCATTTGTGAAAATTCCAACCCAAACATCCCTGCCACACTGGAGGGTCAGGGTACATTTAAGAAGCTTCCTAAGACCATCATGTTCTCTGGTCATAATGTAATAGCTGTATTCTGATTAAAGAGGAATGAAATATGATTATTTCAAAAGCATAAAGCTTCTTAGAAATCTATCTATGCCAGTTATTTGGAGATTTATTTTCTTCCCACATATAATGTATCTGAGCACTTGAGAACTATTAATAAATACATCTACCAAGTCTCACTTCACATCTACTCTTGCAAGAAAAAGATTTCATGCAAATCTGAAAATTACAACTAGAGACATTATACGTATGCTATTTAACCTAGGGTAGGGGAGGTCTACATGCTATATGTTGCCAAAGATGGACATGAAAAAAGGTAGTTAAAAGAAAAGAAGGATTATGTTCGGAGGTTGTGTTTTCCCAAGGCCTTTCAAACAATGCCTCTATTTGCTTCCTATTTTCCAACTGTCTTCTCCAGAGATGTGGCAATAATGTAGCAGTTTTATGTGCTGTCACTTCTGCATTAGTAAACACCAGGACTTGCTGAATAATTACAGAATAACCTCATAATGAAATGCAGTGACGAATTCTAATTAAAATTTAATGTTGCTTAACAACTATTCTACTTTAAAATGAGAATTATCCAGCCCTGTATCCTAATGAGTTATCAGAATGCATTACCCCCCAAAAATATACATGTGTGTGGGAACATTTATAATAAAAATTAATATACTGCATTAAAATCATTAAATGTAAAAGCGCATCAAAATGCTGTAACAACTACAGGACAGGATTTTTTTTAAGTTCATATTTCACTTTGAAGAAGGAAAAATGGTATATTATCCTCCAAATCAGGAGTTAAAGCTGTCTTTTTCTGAACATGGGACTAATACATATTAAACTAAGAATAAAATCACAGACCTAAAAGAAAACTATGTAATTTAAAAATCAATGCCTTCCCTTTACTTCATTCTATAAAAATATGCCAAGAGGTATATCCCTCCCTTATTCTGTTGTTCTGCCTTCTGAGAATTTTATGTAAATCCCTCTGATGCTGACCCAGTGAACATGGTGACATGGTGAAAATCTATTACCTATTTCTCTCTTCATAACACAGGACTATGACATTAACATTCACAATCCTCCCTTCTCCCTTACATTGCCAGAATTATCAGGTTCATTCCATTTCATTTTGGGAAAAGACCTATCTCCTATCATTACCTGCTGGAATTTGCTATAGCTCCATAGTTCCTCCTCACAGTCTGTCAAACCATTGACTTGTAAAGCCTAAGTAATGCCCTTTTGGGTATAAAATTTTAAATACGATCAGGTTGAGCCCAGTGAGGGTACTGCCTATAGAATTCTGCAAAACATGCTTACTCTTTTTCTCCAAGATGCAGAGCTAATATAAATATTGCCACAGACAAATCTGAAGCCTTTATTTCCATTATCCAAGCTCTAGGATATGTGCCCACTTCACTGACCCTGAGTCTGGGATATCTGCCTCCACCAGGTTCTATACCCCACACTCACTTACAGTAGAAGTTGTTGAGGCTGCCATTGAAGAGATTTGTTCACAAGTGACTGTGACAAGATATGGTGGGACCTTTTCTTCCCTCGCTACACCAAATAAGTATTCTGGAAGAGGTGACACTTCTTAGATTTCTGGGATTCCCTTTGGCCAAGGCTACGAGTGAAACAAGGCTAGAAGTTCTGGGAACTTCTGCTAAACAGTCTGCATAGGCTGAGAGGAGAGGGGGGAAGGGGAGTAGACATCTGAGGCCTTGCTCAGATACTTCATGTTCCATTCCCGTATCTTTGCAGTGTTTACAAGGGCTGTCCATCTGCGTGCAGGAACTTGTCTGGTGATAAAAACCAACGTGTCATTGACCTCTGCTCAGTCACCAGGCACCACAAATGGTGGTTGAGAAGTGGTAAGACTCCTCCTCCTGCTGTCCCTTGAATTGTAAATCATTTCACTAATCAGTTTTCAAGAGGGCAGTGCTTCAGGACACAAGCTCTGGAGTCAGACTTGTGTTTACATCCCATCTCTGTTGTTTGCTAGTTGTGTTACCTTGAGCAATTTGCTTCATCTTTCTGAGCCTCTGTTTTATCAGCTATAAATTGGGACTAATAATATTCACCTCACAAGATTATTGTAAGAAAAAAAAAGATCAATATATGATAAGCATGGTGACTGATTCAAGATTTAATTAGTGGTAGCTGCCATCATTACTACTACTGCCCTCTTCATGCTACCTTTCCCCACAAGTGGTAATACCTCCTGGCTTCTGTAATAACAATACCATTCTTCCTGAGAAAAATGTTCAAGACATCCTTGCCTCTTACCCTTTCCTCAGTCCCCACCCACATCCAAAGAATCACCAAGTCTTAATCAATCCATCCTTCCCTTTGCATGTCCATTGTCACTCCTCTAGTTCACACTTCACTACCTCTTACCTGGACCTTCACTCAGTAAATGTTTATTAAAAAACCTACTGTGTGCTGGGCATGGTGGAAAATACAGACATGTGCAATACCTCAAAATACTCGAAATACCTATAGTCTGGGGAAATACAGACATTTAAATAGTTAACTATACTGCAAGGTCAAATTAAACAGAATAGAACACACAGGAAGGTTTCACACATAAATGATTCAGCAACAACAACAACAAAAAAGATATAGGAGGAGGTAGAAGAGGATAAAGGGGAGATAAATGGTGGTGGAAGGAGACTTGACTTGGGGTGGTGAACACACAATACAATATACAGATAATGTATTCTAGAATTGTACACCTGAAACCTATAATTTTATTAACCAATGTCACTGTAATAAATTCAATTTAAAAATAATAAAAAATAAGATACATAAGAAAGTTTCACAGAAGCCTTCCCCCTTGAGGTAAAACTTGAACAAGAAATTTTTTTTTAAAGACATTTTGGTCTAAGGAAACAGCATGAGCAAATGCAAGGCCTCAGGAAATAGGTCATGTGGAGAGAAAGATTTGTTGTACAGCGGGACTGAAGGATGGGGTGAGAAGCACAGAGCAGAAGCTAAAGATGGAACCCCTAGGCGTGGGTGGAGCATTCAAGGAGCAAGAACATAGGTGTCAGGCAGCTCTCCTTCAAATTTTAGAGAAGGCAACTTTTCTTTCTAGGCCAAGTTCCAGAGTCTGAACCTGGTATTCATTTCATTATGGTGTTAAAACTAAAAATTGTTCCCAGTAATACAATCACTTCATTGTTTTTATCTCTTCATTTTTTTTTTTATTGCAATAGCAAATAAACCACACACTCACTGTTGTTGTGCACACCTGCAGCTTCTTATTGCAAGCCCCACCCCCACACCCCAAGCCCTCAGCCTGCGGGCTTTCTCTAGCTACAGAAATGAGCTCACCACTGCACAGGGCAGGCCAGAGCTGCCAGGGAGTGGGCCAACCACTGCCCCCAGACAAATGGGAGCAGCCCTCGGGTGGGACAATCTGAGGTATGTTCTACAGAGCCTTCCAGAGGCCCACAGTGGCACTTGGCCCCAGCTGTCCCCAGCAGTTCTAGATTGGTTTCCTTCCTTTCCCTCTCATATCCTTTTCCCACTGTTTGCTAGGGTCACACCCCCCCCCAACACACACATACACGCACACACACACGAACTATTGGTGTGTAAATCCCCATATGGATGTGGGGAAATCAACCTAAGGCAACGCCCAATTTGTCAGCTCAGGCTGCCAAAGCAAAGTGCATAACAAACTTATTTTCTCACAATTCTGGAGGCGAGATGTCAGAGATCAAAGTATCAGCAGGGTTGATCTCTTCTGAGGTCTCTCTCTTTGGCTTATAGATTATAACCATCCCCTCCATCTTCACATGGTTTTCCCTGTGTGTGTGTGTCCTAATCTCCTCTCCTTAAAGGTCATTAGTTGCACTGGATTAGGGCCCATCTGTATGACCTCATTTAACTTAATTACCCCCTTTAAAGGCCCCTTCTGCAAATCCAGTAACATTCTGAGGTGCTGTGGGGTTATGACTTCAACGTATGAATTTGAGGAGTGGAAGGGGGGACACAACTCAGCCCGTAACAGCCAATTTTAACCAAAACAAAAATAAGTATAAAATGTTAAAACATGTAAGCTCCTCCAATCCAGTCTCCAACCTCCTCCAAAGGAAAAAGAAAAAAGAGAGAGAAAAGAAAAAACTATTATGTCTTCCAGGCTCTTTTCCTATGTGTAGTAGGAATGATGTTGCAATGACAAACAGGGATAATGAAAACATCAGTTTCCTTATTTTCTTTGATTCAATTTAAATGAGAACCCTTCTATTAGAAAATTCAATCTCAATTGATCCTAGGCTCCCTTCCTTTCCTTAAATCACCCAAGAATTATGAAACTCATGAGATTCCAAGAGAACATGAACAATCCTCACCTTCAGTCCATTGTAGTCATTGCTTATATTTCCAGGTCCAGCTGCTCAAAGACAGCTTCTACGCTAGCTAGGCTCAGGGTGCTAGACCCTGGGGGCCTTGTATCCAGGATCCAGTCTTACAGAGGCATCCACTTCCCTTGGAGATCCTACCATCTCCCCAGGCCACAGGTCCCCACCACCAGGAGGCAATAGAGAAAGAGTAGCAATTAAGAGTATGGCATGGGAGGTTGGGCCACTAGGGGCTCAGTCCTGGCTCTATGCTTTGCTAGTTTTTTTACCTTGGGCAAGGTGTTTTACCTATGGTTCAGTTTCCTCGTTTGAAAAGTTTTGAATAAAAATACTCTGTTTTATGACTAATACTCATACTTATCCATTTAATTATTACAGTAAACCTATTATATGATTCAGATTTGAAAAAGAAAGCCTTTTTCCAAGGTCACACAGTAGTTAGTGGCAACTCTAGGATTCATACCCAACTCTCCAACAACTGGAACCAGCATCATGGAGCCAATTAAAATCAAGAAGTGGATTTAAAGTTGTTAAATATATTATTTCTATTTTTGTCTAATGCAATTTTACTACTAGACCACAAGAATTGATGATAATGGGAAGTTCCAAGAGTTATGTCAGATGTTTACTATAAACATATGCTCTGTTGATTTGGCCTAATCAGTGGACAAGACAAGCCCCGTAGGTTGTGGTGAGATGCTGGTTCTGAATCTGCACAGGCTGGCTGCTACCTTGAAACACGTGTTCTGGTGGCACAAAGCAGCCATCAGCATTAAGAGGTTTTCCCACAGTTAGGAATTTAACCTACGCTTTAACCTAGGTCCCTTAATTCCAAATCTTCCCACTATATCCTGGAATGACCAACTCGTTCCGGTTTGCCTGGGACTGTCCTGTGTTAGCACTGAAAGTCCTATGTCCTAGGAGACCGCTCATTTCTGGCACACCAGGATTATTGGTCACCCTCAGTCTCTCATATTCAGGGGATGGAGGTGGAATATCAGGAATGGGTAGAATAACAGAGAATGAACAAATGACATTTTTGTAATAAAGGTTGGGTCTGAGTCAATGATTTGACTAATTAGTACAAAGAAGTAAAGATATTATCAATTCCTTAGATGTTAATTTTGTACTTTAGTAGCTGATAAGAAAATATGACCAAACATGAGGAATACTCCAAGAGAAGCCACATAAAATACATTGGAAGATGGGAGAGAAGGGAACTTAAGAAGGTTGTCCTCACACCCCCAGACAGAATAGACCTTGCCCTTCCCCACACAGTAGTCAATGGTCACACCTGAAATCACTTATTGAGTTTATTTGCGTGTTTCTTTTCCATCCTGAACACTGAATTTCCTTGAGAGACTGAGTCTTATTCATCATTGAAGACCCTGGCACAGAATAGCATCGTATTATTGGCTGATTAAATGAATAAATGAATGATCACTTTTTTCCCTCCTATATTTCCTCACAATACATTTTTGCTACTGAAACTAGCTTTACCTCTGGTAGGTATCATAAGTACCTTGAAAAGAATTTTATGTAATGAGTGGTACCTTCCACAGTAATTAAACCAATCCTATTACTGATAGAATTACTGATTACTGATGCCCTTTAACCACTTCAAGTTTTGCATTTATGTCAAATTTACACTATACCTTTCCATTTGAATCATGCAAGTTCTAGCTGCATTATTACACATTGTAGCCATTTATCAGACAGAAGTGGTTCTGTTGCTTCAAACTATGTATCTGATCTGAAAGTTAGAGTCCTGTATCTCTAAGATTTTCCAATATTTTTGTTGGCTCTGTCCAACATTTATGAAGCAGCCACCTAACATTTTGTATGAATACCACTGATTCATTCAACAAGTTATTGAATATTTTATGACTGATGAGAGCAGAAGAGTGGTATTATATAATCTCTACCTTATAGGAATTTCTGGTCTACTAGAAGAGATAAGACTTACATGCAAAGATAACTTATAATGGATCTCATCTAAAGCAATAAATTTAATGTGCCAAATGAGCGGCACAGAAAATAAGTGACAATACCCTTGATTATTATTATTTTACCTGACTTTCCCTTTATACTGTGTCTTGAGGATATATTATTTTGTAACTTTGGCGTCTACTTTTCAAGAGAAATCTGGTTTTAACAAGTTTCTCAGGTAATTCTAATGTACAAAGAAGTTTAAGAATCACTACTGGAAACAATAGAGAGCGATTGGGAGCAAGAAAGTGTCATGATAGAGATGTATAACGAAGATTCTTCTAGTGGAGTACAAGATGGAGCAGAGCATAGAGAAACCAGAGATCAAGGGATACACACAAAAGCTGCTGCATTTTTCCATGCATTGAACATTAAGAATTGTACGAAAGGAAAGGGCATGGAAAACAATGAGCAAGAGGAATCACCAAACTTGGTGACTGAGTGCTTGCTAGGGAAACAGACAGCAAGTGAAAATAACATCAATATTTCTAACTTAAGGAACTGGAATAACAATAACAGCTAACGTATAATCGTTGTTACCCTGGCTGGTTTGGCTCAGTGGATTGAGCGTCGGCCTGCGAGCTAAGTGTCGCTGGTTCGATCTTCCAGTCAGGGCACATCAGAGAAGGAAAACTCTGACTCCAAAAAACCTCCGCTGCCTTGCAGCATACCTCTTCAGGGGAAAGGCTAAGGGAGTAAACCCCGACAGAAAATCCGGAGCCGGAGTCCCTAAGGCGGTTTGACGTTGTAGTCAACACCGGCAACTCCTGCGGCGCACCTGAAGCCAAGCTGTATTGACTCCGTCTTTCCCTTGGACCCTTCAGCTGCGAAGAGAGGGGGGGGTCTGCTGCATGGGCAACAGCAGACCCTCCATATCACCCTGCCCAGGCTCTGTAGCTTCAGTTTCACTTGAGAGGACACTCCAGCGTCATCTCAAGATGTCGATTCAACACGGGAGGAGACAGATACCGTGTCACTCCCGAGTCGGACTGCACAGCCATTCTCGGCGGTGCAGATAGACTCTTAAGAAGCTACACCATCGTCTCTCGAGACGGACGGCTGCCGAAAAAACGAAAAATAATCGTTGTTGTTTGGCTACCTCAACAACCATGCCCAACCCTCTTCTTCTCTGCTCTTTTCCCATTACAGAAGTTAGAAAACAAGACAGTCACTTTCTTGGCCTTTTTCACACACAAGGTTGGACATGTGACTTAGTCTTGACAATCAGATGTAAGAAAAAGTCCTTTGAGAGGCTCTGGATGAAAGGGACAGTTGATGCTGGCCCTGCCAATCTCCCTTCTTCCCTGAAGATGAAAAGCCAACATGCTAAAGCGGGTAGAGGGGAAACAGAAAGAAATGGGGTCTTTGGTGGCACCTACTGAACTGCCGCACCAAATCTCTACCAACTCCAGAATTTTAGTCATGTAAGATAATAAAATGTGTTTATTGCCTACCCCACTATTAACTGGTATTCTGTTACTTGTAGACTAATACAACCAAACTGATAAGAACACTGATTACATGCCAGGCACTGGTCTAAGCAATTTAACTCAATGCTTACAAAACTTGATGAGGGATGTGTTATTATCCCCATTATATAGATGAGGTCATTAAGGCATCAAATAACTTGCCCAAGGCATACACCTAGTAAGTAGCACAGCAGGGATTTTAAACCAAGCAGTCAGCTTCCCAAGCCCTTACTCTTAACCATTACATACATGTCCAGTCTCTCAATAACGGTAATGGTGATAACATAGAACAGGTATTAACAGCTGGAAATCCAAGTGGAAATGTCCATCACGCAGTTAGAAATGCCAAGTCTGAGGCACAAGCATATAAAGGATATTATTTAGAACAAGGAGCCACTGCATTGAAATAAGAGTTGATTTAGAAACTATAAAGCCCTGGCCGCTGTGGCTCACTGGACTGAGTGCTGGCCTGCGAGCCAAGTGTCACTGGTTCGATACCCAGTCAGGGCACATTACTAGGTTGCATGTCAGGTCCCCAGTTGAGGGCGTGAGAGGCAACCACACAGTGATGTTTCTCTCCCTCTCTTTCTCCTTTCCCCTCTCTCTAAAAAAATAAAATAAACCAAAAAAAAAAAAAACCAAAACAAATAAAATAAAAATTTAAAAAAAAAAACAAAAAACGATAGAAGTTCCAAATTCTCCTCTTCTATCTACAGGGTGAGTTGAACAGAACTATACATGTAGCAATCCCAGCTTGGCCTGAATAATGCTTTGGTGACAGAATGCTTTGGACTATTCCAAAGTTGGCTTCCTTGCTAGTGCAGCATTTAAGTTCTGAGTATAAGTGCACCATTTATAGGAATGTTGTGAACTAGGGTCCAGAGATGCTCTTCCTTCCTTACTGCCAGGGAAGATTGTTGGCTCTGCATAGCAATTCCCCAGTGTAGGCCAATGCAGAACATGACCTCAATCTCGCAGGCAGCTGCCAGTTTGCAAGGCTGTACTGACCCAGCAAAATTACCCGGAATCTGGGGTAAGGCTTCCAGGGCTGCTGACTGTGTCCTATCACCTTCAATATCAGGGCAGCCCATCATCAGAAAAAAGAATGCTTACCTTCATACCACTACAGTTCAGAGTAAAAGATGTTCATGAAGACTACAGAGAGAGGAGGCAGAAATAGGTGACATTCATTCCAAAGAACAAAAATAATGTAATCCTGGCTGGCGTGGCTTGGTGGATTGAGCACTGGCCTGCAAATCAAAAGGTTGCAGGTTTAGACTTCCGGCCAAGATGGAGGCTTAGACGGACACGCTAGGTCTCCCTCTACAACTATAGTGGAATACAACTACTTTAAAACAAAGGATAACTAGAAATTCCAGAAAATAAAGCTACACGGAAGCCCAACATATGAAGTTATAAACCAGCGGTGCCACTTGGGCAGGTAAGAGTTAAAGAAGGCAAAGCTGTTTGCGGAGCGGCGGGGCGGGGCGGCGAAAAATCCTGGAGGCAATCAAGCCCCTGGCGTGCGCGACTCCAATCAAGCCCCTGGCTTGCGCGACTCCGGGCGCTGGGGAGCAGCCGCAGCATCGCCTTGAACAGTGAGGCCCAGGGGGGCGGGAGGACGGATCCCGGTCTCCTAGCTGAATAACTGTGTGAATCCATCTTGGACCCCCGCCCCCACAGAAAGCACCACAGAGCTGCGAAATAGGTCGCGGACAGGCAGGCGCCGGCGGTCGCTGATTTGTGACGCGTACGCAGGCACTGCCCCCTGCCCCCGACAGCCGGCCCAGGAAAACAAAACGCATCTGTCAAAATGAGGCAGACAACTATAGAAATCCCGGTGACACAACTCACCAGGCAGCAGATAGAGAACCTGACAGATGAACAGATAAGAAACCTGTCAGAGGCTCAGTTCTGGGCCATTGTCATCAGGTGGCTTACAGAATTCACAAAAGAGCAGGAAAAAGATATGAAAGAAGCGAAAAACTTTCATAACGAAAGGAACAAAACCACATACGAGACAGATGGTGAGGAATCCAGAGTCCATTTCAACAAACTGGAATATGGAGAAGGAACAAGCAGTCAACCAATGCAGCGAGAGGAAATGGCAAGCAACAATGAGAGGATCAGAAACCTCTGGGACAGCTATAAAAGGCCCAACATAAGAATCATTGGTTTGCCAGAGAATGAGGAAGATGAACTAGAACTTGAAAAATTGAGTGAAAATATAATAAAGGAGAACTTCCCAGACTTGGGGAAGGGAATAGACATGCAGGTCCAGGAAGCAAGGAGAGTTCCCAAGAGACTGGACCCAGGGAGAACCACTCCAAGACACATTATAATCAAAATGTCAAAAATTAAAGATAAAGAGAGAATCTTAAAAGCAGCAAGAGAGAAGAAAAGAATTATGTACAAAGGGGTCCCAATTAGACTATCAGCTGACTTCTCAAGGGAAACCCTACAGACAAGAAGGGACTGGCAAGAAATATTCAAAGTAATGAAAATCCAAAACCTACAACCACGAATACTCTATCCAGCGAAATTGTCATTCAGAATAGAAGGACAGAGAAAGTGTTTCCAGGACAAAATAAAACTGAAAGAGTTCATTAGATCCAAACCACTGTTATATGAGAAGTTAAAGGGACTGGTTTAAAAAACAGAAGCTAGGGAGATGAAACAAAGGCAAACGAAACAGGCAACGAGAATGGAAAAGGAACTGTGGGTAAGGGAAACATAGTGGGGGGAGGCCAACAGGGAGGGGGAGTGGGGAGAGGGAGGGAGATGATATAGGAATTGGGGATCATGGTAGGAGGGAATGGAATAGACGGAGAGAGGTTGGGAGGAACTGTAAGCACAACTAATGGACATAATCTAAAAGGGGGGGACAACTGGAGGGAGGGGGCCACCGGGTGGAGGGGAGCAGAGGGAAGGGAAAGGGGCACAAATGTAATATTTTAATCAATAAAACACATTAAATCTGAAAAAAAAAAAAAAAAAAAAAAAGGTTGCAGGTTTGATTCCCAGTCAGGGCACACACCTGGGTTGTAGGCCATGGTCCCCTTGGGGCATGCGAGAGGGAACCAATCGATGTCCCTCTCACACATCAGTTTCTCTCCCTCTCATTCTCCCTCCCTTCCCCTCTCTCTAATAAATAAATAAATAGTTTTAAAAATCCAATGCATATTTAAAAAAATAATAATAATGGTAATAAGACCATGCATTTATTGAGCACTGGCCCTGTGCTGACTGCCTTTTAATACTTTCACACATAATCTCACTCAAAGCAAGTCAATTTCTGGTCTGCTTATATTTTAACAAAGTCACGAAGGATCTAAAGAAAATTGATGTTAATCACTGTAGGCATATTTACATGCGCCAATTTTTGTTTTGTTTCTGTTTTCCATCTTTTCTCAAAGCCCTAACAAAGGTCAGTTGGAACATTCTACCCGTGACACTGCAACAATTCTCATGCAAGGACAACAGTGTTGTGGAAAACAGATTGGCCAGCCTGGGAGAACTGAGAGGTCACATGTGAAAAAGGTGCATCTATGAACTTCCTATCACTAACTTTGAAAGGCTGGTATTTACATTGGTCCTAGAAATTGGAGACAACCTAATTCTTACTGATCCAACATAAGATTATAAATGCTCTGCTGCACTGGAAGGGGAAGATGTCTATTACACAATTCAAGTATTGGGCAGAATGTTTTGTCCTTTCCCTGGTGATGAACTTCAATTAACCCACTTCTGACCTGGATGTGTGATCTCCACCATGAAGCACAAATAACATCGGAACAATTTCACTGTCATTAAATGCTTAAACGATGTTACAATCATTTAAGCAACTAGAGTACACATATTAATGTTTTAATTTATAATCTTTTTGCCAAAGCACTTCTGTTAGAATTTAGTTTAATATTTCACTAATCTCACACTCTAAGTCCAATCATTACAATTAACTCCAATCTCCTTAATCAAGTATGCAAGTCTTTACTTAGTCTCCTGAAAAGTAATGAAGATTATAAATGGATGGATTTCATTACTGTTCATGATTGTGGTCAGTTGTTCTCTGGTCCTCAGTCTGGAACCATTTCCCTCCAGGAGGTTATTTGAAAGCTAAACAACCCTACATTTAGCTGCTAACAACAATAACAAAAAGAAGACAAAAAGTACACATCAATCTTATTAGAGATAAGAATGAGACAGGCAGAATCACAATGAAGGGATCAGTAGTCTAAGATCACTCATGCCTCACGATTGGCAGCTGCAAAGGGTTCCCTCTTCCGAGCCCATGAGCAAAAAGGGCAAGGGGCCAAAATAGCTGCACACTGCCTTGGAGAAGTTCCTCACTCGACATTAGTGGCTAAGCTAAATCTAGGCCAACCAGACTAACACCTGCAGGTAGGATCTGATCTAGAATTTAAAAGAACACAGATAAGCTAGCCAATCTACTCATAATTCTGCAAAAGTTGATTTTTTTTTTTTGTCCCAAGAGAATGAAAGAGAAGTAAATTCCTACCTAGACTTCCAACTCCTTAGGAATACAAACCTACTGGAGTACCTGACACAATATATTAATAATTGTTTGTTGGAACTGAAATTAATTGACATGTCCTATCACTGAATATGTATAACTACCTGACAAAGTAAATACTGTTGTTCCCATTTTATTAGGAAGAAACTGAAAAAGATCAGTTTGGTAACTTGTTAAAAAAGAATAAAGCCAAGACTCAAGTCAGGTCTTTCTGGCTCCAAAGTTAAGGTTCTTTCCATTAAGTCATACTGCTGCAAACCATCTGCTTTGCTAAATGAAGAAACACCCTTCCATTTTTTCTAATTAAAAAAATTTACAAGACTATTTTATATTTGTAAAACCCCTCTTCTAGTCCTGTCTCCTTATTCTCTGCAGGTGATCTCATTCATTCCTTTAATCAAAATGTGGAGATGCTTCTACATCAACACCACTTTGCCTCTTCCTCATCCTTTCCTTCACTGTCACTAAGAAAGGGGTGACCCTCAAGTTCCAGGTGAAAAATTTTCCCACCCTAGAACCTCAGACCAATTTTTCCATAATCTCGCAGTGGCTGCGGTGACTTCCTTGAAGCCTCAACTGGCCACAGTTGGCACTATTGTCAGTTGAGCTGATTCCTCCAACCCCTGCTGAGATCCCCACAGCAGAGCTGTAAATAGTGCTAGAACTAGTAGCTTTGAACAGCTGTTAAGAAAGCTGTGCTGAATGGTTTGGTGGCCTGTGAGGTGTGGATGTGGTTTTATGCTGGTGAGATCATAGGCAAGCATGGCATCATTTGCTATAATGTTTAAAAACTATATTTAATGTCCGATTATATTTGGTTTATTCTTTGAGTGTTCTTGGACCATGTGTGGACAGGCTACTATCTTGATTAAAATGTATCAAGATCAAAGTTTTGGAACACTAAATGGAATATAACAATTTATCATAGTATTAAGTTGGGTTATCTTTTGCTTTAATATATTAATACAGCTCCAAATGTATGTATATCTTAGCTTGAAACTGGAAAGGACATGTACATGTATATATGAAGGTAACATTTTACTGTGAATGTTTGAAATAAATGATAAACTTTATTTCCAGAAAAGTTGAGACAAAAGCCTCGAAAAAACTACAACTTGCTGTAGGGGAAATAATACCATGTCCCAAAGTGATGTAATTAAATCATGTCAGTAGTCATAAAAAATAAAATTTGGACTGTATCTCTTTGCTAAAATCACAGATCCTTTTGATAACAGCTGTCTATGGAAGTTAAGGCACTTCTTGTCAACTTGAATATAGCTTCAAGAGAGAATATAGCTGGATGGTATTCTAAATATGTATCTTTGTAACATCTGCAGCAGGACAGTGACGTCTCCGCGACGCCATATACAACTCCGCCATTATTGCTTACGGGAAGAAAGAGCGGAAGAACGCTGACTGGTACGAGGCTCACTGGGAAGAAATGGAACCCGTGATCGAGGCTAAGAGGAAGGCCCTACTGGCTTACAAGGTCACGCCCACTCCCAGTACACTTCAAGCTCTACGGGCTGCCAGGAACAAAGTCCAGAAGACCGCCCGCCACTGTGCCAACACCTATTGGCTAAACCTGTGCAGAAGCATTCAGGAAGCCGCCGATATAGGCAACGCACGAGGAATGTATGAGGGTATCAAGAAGGCAACAGGCCCAATCCCCTCCAAGATCGCCCCTCTTAAGTCCAAGACAGGTGAGGTCATCACTGACCAGGAACAGCAAATGCGGCGGTGGACCGAGCACTACCTCGAGCTGTACGCAACGAAGAACACCGTAACAGACACTGCTCTTAACGCCATCCCAGACCTACCAGTCATGGAGGAGCTAGACACCCCACCTACTGCGGCAGAGCTCAGCAAAGCCATCGACCGCCTCGCTTGCGGGAAAGCACCAGGAAGCGACAGAATCCCTCCAGAAATCCTAAAGAGCGAGAAACCAGTCCTGCTACAGCCGCTCCACCATCTACTCTGTCGCTGCTGGAAGGAGGGTTACATCCCCCAGGATATGAGAGATGCCAACATTATCACCATGTACAAGAACAAAGGAGACCGCAGCGACTGCAACAACTACCGGGGCATCTCTCTCCTCAGCGTCGTCGGCAAAGTGTTCGCCCGGGTCGCTCTCGCCCGCCTGCAGACCCTTGCTTCCCGCATCTACCCAGAGTCCCAGTGTGGCTTCAGAGCTGGCCGATCAACAGTGGACATGATCTTCTCCCTACGCCAGCTGCAGGAGAAGTGTCACGAGCAGCATAAACCACTCTACCTCGCCTTTATTGACCTCACGAAGGCGTTTGATCTGGTCAGTCGAAGCGGACTCTTCAGCTTGCTACGGAAGATTGGCTGTCCACCACATCTGCTTGCTGTGGTCATGTCCTTTCACGACAACATGCACAGCACGGTGTCCTACAACGGCGCAACCTCTGAGGCCTTCCCAGTCAGCAGCGGAGTAAAGCAGGGCTGCGTCCTCGCGCCTACGCTGTTCGGAATCTTCTCCATGCTCCTCCAATACGCCTTTAAGGACTGCAGCGAGGGTGTCTTCATTCACACCAGATCCGATGGCAAGCTCTACAACCTGGCCCGTCTACGAGCCAAGACCAAAGCCAAAGAGGTGCTCATCCGTGAGATGCTCTTCGCCGACGACGCAGCTTTGACATCACACTCCGAAGAGGGACTCCAGCAGCTAGTCACTTGCCTTTCCCACGCATGCAAGGAATTCGGACTAGCCATCAGCCTGACGAAGACGAATGTTATGGCTCAAGGCACGGGGACTCCCCCATGCATCACCATCGACGGATACACCCTGGAGGTTGTCAACGACTTCACTTACCTCGGGTCCACCATCTCGAGCTCTCTGTCAGTCGACTTGGAGGTCAACCGGAGAATCGCCAGGGCAGCCACAGTTATGGCCAGACTGAACCGGCGAGCGTGGAACAATTCCAGCCTCACTGAGAAAACCAGACTGCGCATCTACCAAGCCTGCGTACTCAGCACTCTCCTCTATGGCAGCGAGACGTGGACCACCTACACAAGGCACGAAAGGAAACTCAACAGCTTCCACATGAGGTGCCTGCGACGCGTCCTGCATGTCGCCTGGCAGGATAAGGTCCCCAACACCGAGGTGCTGAAGCGAGCCAATATGAGCAGTTTGCATGCAGTTCTTAGCGAGAGACGCCTCAGGTGGCTCGGCCATGTCAAAAGAATGGATGCAGGCCGTATCCCCAAAGACCTCCTCTACGGCGAGCTAGCAGAAGGCAAGAGGATGACAGGGCGCCCAAAACTGCAGTTCAAAGACATCTGCAAAAAGGACATGACACAATGCTCCATCAATCTCAACACATGGGAAGTTCAAGCAGACGACCGCCTAGCCTGGAGGCTCGCGGTCAGGCAAGGTACGTCCCGCGCAGAGGCTGCGCGCAACGAGGAGGCGGTCCAGAAAAGATCGAGGCGGAAGCAGCGTCAACAGCAGCAACAACAGCCATCTGCCTTCACCTGTAACAAGTGCGGCAGGGATTGTCACTCCCGAGTCGGACTGCACAGCCATTCTCGGCGGTGCAGATAGACTCTCAAGAAGCTACGCCATCGTCTCTCGAGACGGACGGCTGCCGACGACGATATAAAAAATTATTTAAGTAAGTGACCCTTCTCTATTTCGTGGTAAAAGCCCCCTCAGCTTCTTCCTGCCATGTAATGTTTGGAAATGCTTCCCATCTTAAAACACACACACATCACCTTCCCTTACCAGGCTACTCTTTGAACTACATTCCTCCCCCTTCCCTTCACTACCAAGTTTCTTTCCATGGCCTCCATTTCCCTGCCATCTAATCATGTGCAAAAAATTCTCTTGATTATCACTAAACAATTAAATCCAATAGCTTTCTCAGCTCTCATCCTCCAGACTCTACAGTAAGCCACTGTCAATAACTCTTCATATCATCTTCTCCCATGATTTTTTATAATACTGTCCGCTCTCGGATCTACTTCTCATTCAGGCTCCTCTTTATCCTTCTACTTCCAAATGTAAGTACCTACTTAGGTTATGTCCATGGTCAATTTCTCTTCTCTCTACATTCTCTCCTTCGAGAATTTTACTCAATCTTTTCTACCAATCTTTTGTATTGACTAGTACTGCAGACCACATTTCCAATTACCTGTTGGACATCTGCCTGTGCTCCTGACATTGCAAAGTCAGTATGCTCAAAACAGTTATCTTTTCTGTATGTACCTTTTATATTGTAACAGAGAGGAAGTACAGCGCAACCTAATCCTAACTGACACATAAACACATACCCCTCCAAAAAAAAAAAAAAAGAGTGCTTGTGTGCACCAAGACATATATAAGGATGTTCATAGCAACATTTGTAAAAGCAAAATAATGGAAAACTGAATGTCCACAGATACATGGATACATGAATGCATAAAATGTAGCCTTTTGCCTCAGTGAAATATTATGCAGCAAAATTAGTAAACTATAGCTACATGTATCTACATGGATGAAACTCAGGAATACAATGTTGGGAACAAGAAATGGAAAGGTATATATTATTCTATTTTCATAGTTATAAAATATTCAACTTTGAACAACCTATTATTTAAGAATACATACAGTGATAAAATTAAATAGAAAAGCAAGAAAATGTTAAACACAAAATTCAGTATAATGGTTCCTTCTGAAGAAGGAAAGTAGGCAGGAGCACTCTAGGGGATTCTAAAGTACTGGAAATATTCTAGTTCTTAAGCTGTGAGCAGGAACACCAATATTTGTTGTACCATCATTCTTTAAGACAAACTTATATGTGTCTTACAAATGCAGTTAAGCTATTATTTAATGAAAACAAACATAATAGGTATTTTCATTAGTCTGAAAATCTTAGTTTTCATTTTCATAATCACATAGAATGCAAGTTAAAACAGCACTGTACTCAATAAATGGGATCTATTTTTATGAGCCTCCAACTCACTACTAGCTTGTCCTATGAGGGTTTTAGAAAACTCAAGCAAGAGTAGCAAGAGCATTGATTTGCTGAACATGGCGGGTACTCGGTAGCTTTATGAGGTCCCACACAGAGTCAGCACAACACTCAATGGAAGTGGGAAGGCTGAATTGAATGTGAATAACTACCTGACAAAGGAGATAACAAAAATCCAGTTTGAATTATCTTCTCACCAAATGAATGAATGTCCTTCTCTACATCTGTGTTCACCTTAACAGCTTATCACTCACTGCCAGTCTGCAACCACCTTGCTCCAGGACCCTCAGCAGTTACCTTTAGCATGCTGGGTCAATAATGGCCATAACTCCATATACTGAGTGCTACTCTGTGCCAAGCACTACTGTCTCATTCAGCCCCTCAACACCCCTCAGGGGTAGCAAGTTTAACTCCATTCTATAGAATAAAACAGGTTCGGGGAAAATAAACATCTAAAAATCTCTATAATCAGTTACAGCAAGTATTGGAGGCAGGATTCAAGTCCAGGAATCTCTGACTCATGTTATAACTTCTCACCTGGCACCCAGCAATCTTCATCACAGGACTTCCCTTGTCCAGGCAATTTCCCAATGAACCATCCTCTCCAGTGAGGCAGGCAAGTCTCCTTAATATCTCCTGAAAGAGTCAGGCTCAGGGTGTCCATGCCTTTCCTTATGCTACTCCTCTGCTGCAAAACATCCTCTCATTTCTGCTACTCATCCAAATACTACCCTAATAGCAAAGACTTCTTTCAGGCTCCCACTTGGATGATCTCCCTCTGAAGCCTTCCTGAACCAATCCAAATCCAGAGGGGTTTCACTTTGTCAAAATCTTTTTTGTCTTCTAATTGTTTTATTAATTAGGCTACAGGTTCCACAAGAGGCAAAATGCTACCTTCCTCTGTGACGTTTTGTTTTGCTTTATTTGAGGTTCTCCACATAGACACACCCAGTAACTACAAAATAAAGAAACTCATGATTCAGGTACTGTACAGACATAATTATAATTCCTGTGGCAGTGGTTCCAAGGTGATTCCAAATCCCCATCCAGGCTTGTTAAACCTATAGATGCCAGGTTCCATTCCAGGGACCTGGTGAATCAGAATCTCCCATGGCAAGGGGGGGGGAGAACTGTGTATCTCTATTTTTTACACGTCTTAAGTGCACCCTCAGGTGAAAACTGTATGCTTTGTTGCAGTTCAGGACTATGTCCATCCAGATACAGAAGGGACAGCTATAGAAAGAAAAGTAAACGAAAATAATTAAAAACATGTACTTATAAGTTATATAAGTACATATTTCAAGAAATCTATTTCCTTATGGGAGTGATTATTTTAAGGGATGAAGAAGGAAGAAAGGAAGCAAAGAAGAGGATAAGGGAAAAGGGAAGGGGAGGAGAGGGGACTGTAACTTTATAAAACTTCAAAAAAATCTCAAGGCAGCTCATTTGAGCAGTCCTAATTCATAGGCATTCTGGTTCCTCCCTTACAGGCCTTACAGAACCAGCCTATCCACAGGTTGCAAATGCAAATATCTACATGGCCAAGGAAGATACCTACAGCAGTGAAACCAGCAATGTCACACAGCAGGGACGGAGAGAATGCAGGAAGGAGCCAAAACTAAAGGAAAGGTGACTCAGCTCCAGTTAATTGTCTCCAAACAGCTCATGCCCACAGTTGCCAGATCCTCCAATTTATCAAAACTGTGATGTCTCCCAATTTTTAAGTATTGACCATTAATAATAATAATTTGAAAAAATTAAACACTGGTCAGACCTACCTCCCACAGGATAAATAACACTTCCTCCCTAACAGTGTCAGGTCTCTTCAGCCTTTAACAAAACACCACACTCCTACCCCAAATAGCCACAACAATCTTGAGAAAGAACAAAGTTGAAGGTATCACGCCACCTGATAACAAACTATACTACAAGGCCACAGTAATCAAAACAACATGGTACTGGCACAAAAACAGACATACATCAATGGAATGGAATAGAGCCCAGAAATACACCCACACTTGTATGATCAATTAATATTTGACAAAGGAGGCAAAAACATGCAATGGGGTAAAAATACAGTCTATTCAAAATGTGTTGGGAGCCTTGGCTGGTATGGCTCAGTGGACTGAGTACCAGACTGAGAACAGAAAGAACGCCAGTTCAATTTCTGGTCAGGGCACAGGCCTGGTTTGTGGGCCAGGTTCCTGGTTGGGGCCATGTGAGAGGCAACTGATCTATGTTTCTCTCACACATCAATGTTCCTCTCCTCCTCTTACACCCTCCTTTCCCCTTTCTCTAAAAATAAATAAAATCTTTAATGTACATGCAAAAAGATGAAACTAGAACACCTTACACCATATACAAGAATAAACTCAAAATGGTTTAAAGACTTAAATGTAAGACTCAAAACCATAAAAATCCTATAAGAAAACATAGGCAGTAAAATCTGACATTTCTCTTAGCAATATTTTTTCAGATATATCTCCTTGGACAAGGAAAATAAAAGAAAAAATTTAAAAATAGAACTATACCTAATAAAAAAGTTTTTTGCACAGCGAAAGAAACCAACAAAATGAAGACCATCAACTGACTGGGAGAAGATATTCACCAATGATACACCTGATAAGGAGTTAATATCCAAAATTTATAAAGAACTCATACAAATTAACACCAAAAAAATTCTCAATTAGAAAATGGGCAGAGGACCTGAATACCCTTCTCCAAAGAGGACATACAGATGGCCAGTAGACATATGAAAAGATGCTCATCACTAATAATGAGAAATGCAAATTAAAACCACAATATCACCTCACACCTGTCAGAGCAGCAAGCATAAATAAATCCACAAACAAGAAGTGCTGCTGAGGATGTGGAAAAGAACCCTTCTGCACTGTTGGTGGGAATGCAGATTGGTGCATCCACTACAGAAAGCAGTATGAGGGCCCTCAAAAAAGTTAAAAATGGGATTGCCATTTGACCCAGCAATTCCACTTCTGGGTACATGTATCCAAAGAAGCCCAAAACACTAATTCAGAAGAATATATGCACCCCTATGTTCATTGCAACATTATTTACAATAGCCAAGATATGGAAGCATCCCAAGTTTCCATCAATAGATGTATGGATAAAAGAGCTGCTAGATATAATGGAATATTACTCAGCCATAAAAAAGAATGGAATCTTACCACTGGCAACAGCAGAGGTAAACCTAGAATATTATGCTAGGTGAAATAACTCAGTCAGAGAAAGACAAATACCATATGATTTCACTTATATGTGAAATCTAAAGAGCAAAATAAATCAACACAGAAAATAGACTCATACAGGGAACAGACTGATGGTTGTCAAGAGGGGAGGGTCAAGGGACTGGGTGAAAAAGATTAAAGGATTAAGTACAAATTGGTAATTACAAAATAGTCACAGGAATATAAAATACAGCATAGGGAATATAGTCAAAAATATTGTAATAACTAGGTATGGTGCCAGATGGGTACCAGGAAAACCCTGGGGGATCACTTTGTGAAGTGTATAATCGTCTGACCACTATGCAGTACACCTGAAACTAATACAAATGTAAATTGAAAAATTAAAATTTTTAATATTTTTAAACTTTTATCATTTTTTTGAATGTGTAACTTTACTCTTCTATTATAGTTGTCCCATTTTCCCCGCATTGCTCTCCCCTACCCCGCCCCCGCAACCCGCCACAATCTTCACCCTGTTGTCCATGTCCATGGGTCGTATATACATGTTCCTTGACTAGAACCTTCCCCTACTTTCCCCTTTCCTCTTCCCCATCCCCTCTGGTCACTGTCAGTCTGTTCCTTGTTTACATGCCTCTGGTTCTATTTCATTTGCTTGTCTTATTCATTAGTTTCCTGATCAGGTGAGATCACATGGTATTTGTCTTTCACTGCCTGGCTTATTTCACTAAGCCACATTGTTGCAAAAGGTAGGAGTTCCTTCTTTCTTTCTGTTGCATAGTATTCCATTGTGTGAATGTACCACAGTTTTTTGATCCACGGGCACTTAGGTTGTTCCTAGCACTTGGCTATTATAAATAACGCTGCTATGAACATAAGGGTGCATAGGTTCTTTTGAATTGGTGTTTCAGGATATTTCTGGTGAGAATGCAGACTGGTGCAGCCACTAGGGAAAGCAGTACAGAATTTCCTCAAAAAATTAAAAATGAAACTGCCTTTTGATCCAGTGATTCCATTGCTAGGATTATACCCGAAAAATCCTGAAAAATGTTATCACATTGGTTGTTATCACCCTAGGCTGTCAAAGTAATTTCTAGAATTCCAATTCTGCCTCCAGTATTTGAAAATGACCCCTGTACTTGGGGGGAAAAAAAATGTAGATCAAGTCCAGACTGTGAAAATGGCCCTCTGACACACTAAAAACCACAATCTCATTAATCTATCTGAATACAATCAGTCAACAAGTGGGTCCACTTGTTCTTAATTCTAGCTCATATTGTTAACAAAGATCCTATGGGAAAACCTGACAAATGCCTTGCAGACCTCTAAACACACCAAATACATATTGTTTTCTTAGTAATCTAGTAAATTTCATTCATTCATTCAACACATCTATCATTATATTCACAGCACTCAGCCAGGCCCAGGGAATGCAGCAATGAATATGAGAGTGAAATCCTTGAGTTCATGGAACTTACATTCTGGTAATAGAGACAGTCATTGAACAATAAGAGATCACAATTATGTATTAAATGACAATCATGACACCAAAATATTAGTGATTAAATACATGTCTGAGACTTCCTTCAAGATAATTAAAGGATGGTACATACTGTAGTTCAAACAAAACTGACCTGGAGTTAATAGTTGTTAAAACAGAGTGAGAGAAATGTAGGGATTTAGTATACTATTCTCTCTACTTTTTTCCGAGTTTGAAATTTTCCATTAAAGTTTTATAATTATAATTGTGATACATGAAAAACTATGGAAAATTAAGAAAATACATTAACAGTGAGGATTTAACCTAATGCAATGAGGCAGATAAGTTTCTCTGAGGAAATGACTTTTAAATTTAAATCTGAAGCATGATTAGAAATTATCTAATTTTTTTTAATGGGAGAGGAGGAAATTTTCCAGAGGAAACAGCATGTGAAAGCATCCTAACATAAGGAACAGAGTACATATAAATAGTACAAATACTGTCAAGTCATAGTTGAGTTGCAACCCTAGTTCAGCTACGGATACCAAAATTTGACAAAAATTAGCAGCCTGGGAGAATCAAATTGCAGCTAAAATTGGTATTATCAGTGGGCATGCATATTAGCAAGGGAATTCATGAAACACTGCAGTGGGTACCTAAATCTTAAGCCAAGTTTGAAATATGAAAGAACTTGGGAGGTAAAGGGATAAAGGAAGATGAACACTATGAGCTTGAGTATGTGTATTTCCCTGCAGGTTTGGGGGAGTACAAATAATTTGGTCTGAATAAAATTTAGAGGCAGTCTAAGTAGGAGAATAATGGGGCAAGATGAGGCTGAAAAGAAAGGCAAAGGCCAGATCACAAAATACCTTACATAGTATGAAGAGTCTGAACTTCACACTTGTCAAATCAAGAGGCAAGAGAAGATTGATGTTAAAGGTTAGCAAAGTGCCATAGCTGGTGTGGCTCAGTGGACTAAGTGCTGGCCGGTGAACCAAAGGGTCTCTGGTTAATTCTCAGTCAGGGTGCACGCCTGGATTGTGGGTCAGGTCCCCAGCTGGGGGCGGGCAAGAGGCAACCACACATGGATGTCTCTCTCCCTCTCTTTCTCCCTCCCTTCCCCACTCTAAAAATAAATAAAATATTTAAATAAAAGTAAACAAAGAAAAACAGAATAAATTTATTCTAAAAAGGTCAGTTTCGTGGTTGTTAAATCGGAAGAAGTGAGGGGATTAAGAAGTACAAATAGTTAGTTACAGAATAGCCACAGGGATGTAAAGTACAGCATAGGAAATGGAGTAGCCAAAGAACTTATACACATGACCCATGGACATGAACAATGGTGTGAGGACTGCCCGAGGGAATGAGGGGTGCTGGGTGAAGGGGAGCAAAGGAAGAAATATTGGGACAACTGTAATAGCATAAGCAATAAAATATAATTAAAAACAAAAAAATTAAAATCACAAAAAAGAAGTGGAAAACAAATTTCTCAATAAGTGAGTCACCAGGCTCCCTCATTTAATAGGTGCTATAAAAAATTTTTATTAAAAATACCTAAACACACAAATATGATTAGATAGTCTTAAATTATCTTTTACAAAAAGTTTCAAAAATAAAAGACAAATTTAATTCTAAATATTTCAGTTTTCTAATACTATTTTAGTAAATTATTTGTTCAATCGCTTCTTTAGGTTCTCAAGGTGTTCCACATTAACATCTTCTAATGCCAGTACCATTGCTTTAGACAAGGAAGGATTAAATGAAATAGTCATTAGACAGCACAAATCTATTAGATCTCGCTGACATTTCTGCAAACCTTCCAGGAACTTTTGGTACTGAAGAGGATCTTTTTTTAACTTTTTCATCTCTGGTACAGAAAACCCAATCAGACTAGTAAGTATTTCATCTACAAAGTCTACCTCTAGATATGCAGTACCATCAGAAATCTTCGCTGTTATACTCCAAAGGCCACCAGAACTTGAGAGATTTCCAGTTAAGGTTACGATAAATGCTTTGACTTTCACTGTTATAACTTCCCTTGGTTTGCTGGCCATTAGAACAGACAAATAGATAAAGGGGGGAGAATATAAATCCATGGTGATAGTAGAAAGATTAGTGCTGTCCTCTGATGCTCTTAAAGAACAATTCTGTAAGTGGTGATTATTTTTATCGAAAATTTGTGAACTCCGTTTTGGTACATAACTGACCAGTTCTTCATTTAAAATTTTATTATTTAAGGAATGTATATTTGAACTGCTGATTGTTTGTTTTACTTTATTATCTGTCTCTGAGTTCTTATCTTTATTTGTAAAATCATGGTACAGGGGTTCATTATGACAAACTGAAAAAACAGTACTACTGTGGTCTCTAGGAGATAAACAACTATAAGATTTGTCTTCATTAGTCATTTGTTCAGATAGATTGTTTTCATTCCAATTATCGTTTCCATTTTTGCAAATCAAAGAACTATTTGGAGTATTAGGCTCATGTAAAGATCTTACTATATTTTCATCTGTGATTCTGTTCAAAGTCAATGGCTGCAATTCTTTAGTCTCCATTTGTTCTTTCTGGACAGCTTCTTCTAAAAGCAAGGCCTCTGCCAATGAAAAGTCATCTAATTCCCCATCAGTAAAACGCACAGATTCATTTGCCGGTTTCTCCTTTGGTCTTGGAGAAATAACAAGTCCTGGTTCAAAACTTGAGTGTCTTGTGGAAATAGTATTTGAGGAACTCCCTGTGCTAAAACATCTTCTTTCCAAGGAGGTGGCATTATTTGCTGCAAGCTCATCATTTTCATCCAGACTTGCCAAGAGTTCTTCATCAGAAGGTCCTAACACAAGATCTAGGTCATCTATATTTCTGGGGTTACTTTGGTTAGAATTATTTGGTATGACTGAAACTACAGGATCAGGATCCCCAATTAATCTTCCAAGTACTTTTTCTTGGGCATATTCCTCTAAAAGAGCATCTACTTCTCCTCCCAACACCTTCACATTTTCTGGTTTCAGTAAGAGAACACCAAGGCGGAAAGAAATGATTCCATAAATCAAAATTTTTGTACCTGGAGGAAGATTACTATGAAGAGCTGGAATAGGTCGATATTCCATTCCCTGCATTTGTACAATTCCATCAGTTATCTGTAGCATCAACATTCGTGAAGGCTTTGCTTCCCAAGGCCTTTGGGTTACTTGTGTTTCAGCTGTAATTAGCTCATTCATGGTATTCTTTCCTCTCAACTTTTGTATCTGGGAATATGCAGGTTGACTTACATCAATCAATGAATTAATCTGCAGAGCAAAAAATCCATTCAGTTCTCCTTTTGGAACATCTAAAATGCCATCAGGTAAAAGAGGATGCTCCAAATCTTTCAGATCGGTAAGGAGCCATTGCTCAAAAACTTGTTTATTTATTTGTGCCTGACTCAAATTAACGTTATCATTTTCTTCTTGGATCCAGTTAATACAAGCTTCCAGCCACAATAGAGGTACTTTTACATGCCACGTAGCTAAAAGCCAGGTTTCAACTCTTAATGCAATACTGGTTACACTCATTTCTTTTAAATAAAAATTATAAATGGTACCTAAAAACAAAAAACAAAAGAATTATAATTCAGCAAACTTAAAAGTCTCCATAATTCTGTAAAATGCACAAAACAAGTATAATCACATCCTTTTGATTTTTCTCGCTTCAGCATCTTAAGTTTTTCACTTTTTACATATCCAAATTTCAAATACCACAAATAATCAGATGGTATAATGAGAAAAGCAAAAGGTTTGAAAGCTAGTTCATCCAAATTGTATGTTCTCTGACCTAATACAAATCTAACTTTTCTAACCCAGTTTTTTCACCTATAAAATTTCAATACCACCAACTATATTACAGGGGTGTTGTGAGGATTACATGATTAACATTTGTAAAGCATAATGTCAGACCTATGAAAGACACATGATAAGTAGTATTACATTAATAACCATATTTTAATAATTTAAAATTTGGTTAAGAAATAATATCTGAGTTTGGGTCTTAAGAATATGCTAAACTCTAATTAAAGCAGCCTCCTAATTATTCAGGTAATACAAAAAAAAAGAAACAATATTCACTAAGGTTATTTTCATAGCTATAATTCATACTATTAAAACAGCATTGTACTTGAGCATACGGCACTTAAATATGTGGTCTAAGAATAAAGTTATAACAAATAACAATTAATTCTGAGCTGATATAAAGCATCTTATTTGTTTAACTAAGTAATTTCCACAGTCCTACCAGGTAAATATAATTCTGATTTTCTCAGTATGATAAAACAGAAGCAAAACAGTAAAGACTAATTTACCCTGTGTCCACAAAAGTATATTTTTTCCTTCTACAGATAAAGATATCTAAGAGTTAGAATTTACAAAAGTTGTAATACAGTACACCCATAAGAAACTTACCATTTGGAAGAGGAGCATAGGATTTGATGACAGGACTTGGAACTGGTTGTTCAAGGGAGCACTTGGAACATCTACTGCTCAGAAACAGCCCTGGGAGCTAAGACAAGAAGCAGTAAGGGTTATGAGACAAAGCTACAAAAAAGAATCACTGACCAATTTTCATCAGTGCAAGAGTTAAATGGTACGGTTTTTCAGGCTCTTGTTATCAATCAGGGTAGAGTATAGGTAACGCAAAATTTTTTAAATGAGGTTTGGAGTGATATGAACAAAAGTAAGTAACCAGGAGAAACTTACACACACTAAGCGTATTTCCTTGTCTATATAAGTACTTACTTCATGAGCTAGTATGAAAATTAAAGGAGATTGGAAAAGACAGAGTGCAGGGTACCAGCCCAGACACAGATATTAGGCAGCTAAGTCAGATGACCCAAGGAGTAAATCCAGCCCATTTAGGCCGCTCACCTTGGCCTCAGAATCACCAGCTCTGTTGCCAGTCACAAGGAATCCAGCAGCTGCTATAGGCAGAGAAGCAGCTGCCCAGAAGGCATCCAAGGCCCACAAGAGACCAGAGGCTAAAGCAGGCCAAAGCAGCTCAGGCTGAAATTAAACAGTACCGCCTGCAGAGGGAGAGAGAAGTCAAAGCCAAGGAAGCTGAGATCTTACTGCAGTGGTAGTAGCACTCAGGTGGAGGAAGATAAACAGAAGACAATCCTCCACACCTACCTTTGGTCTTGCCTGCGACTTCAGCCAGAAATCCATGAAAACTACCACATAAATAGGTAAGAGAAGAAAGAAGCACTTGTTCCATGGATTGGCATTTTAGATGCCTTCACTGAATATGAATCATTACCAAAGGTCAAGTTATTTCTTGTGAACAGACATTAAATTAGTTATGTATATGGTATATGGTAGGTCCCTTCACTTTATGAAGAATAGCAAATGTTGCTTCTTTGTAGAAACTTAAAACCTAATCCAAGGATTTCAAATTTTACCTCGCATTTCTTAGAAATGTAATTGGTATATACATTGTCTGGTTTCCTAGGTCTTCTAGCTCAAGCAACATATATATTTAGCACTGACTTTTTCCTTTCTTAAATGTAGTAAAAAAAAAAACAAAAAAAACAAAAAGCAATTTTTGAAGAAAGGAGGTTAAAATCTGTTTTCCCCTAAAGCTTTCTTGAAGATCAGGGGTTTTATCTACAAATAAGTAGCAAATAGTTACTTGTAAACTGTATTAAGCAGCAGGAAGCCTTAAAGTAATACTTTCTGGCTAAGAATGAATAGTAGTATAATTGTTTGGGCAGCTTTTAGTTTCCCTTATGCAAAATTACTAGATGACAACTTAAGAACTTGTTACATGTTATTAGTTAAAAGTGAAAATTCTTTATCATGTAAAAAAAAAAAAAATTAAGAGCTAGGAGAGCCAGAAAATAATCTAGTGGTTCAGAGTACAACTGTGGTATCAATTATTTTCCACTTACACACTCTGTCACTATAAACAAGTGGTCACATTAATTTAACTCATGGTTAAAATTTATAGTATAGTTGTTGTGAGAACTGCATGAGTAACATTTTAAAGGAGTGAAGAATGTCATTATAATTACTGAGCTGGTGAATCTTATTTATACTGAAGAAAATGATTAAGAGTATAGATATGTATTTTTTTAATTATATATGAAAAACAATGTAAAAATTCAAAGGTAGGAAAAGTCCCAGGCCATTATGATGAAAATAAACCATGTAGAGTCAAATCTACATGTCTCTACAACAAAGAAACTGACAATCTCTACACTAGCTTTCTGATTTAAATGGAAGTGTTTCCTAACTTACTCCTAAGTAAGGAAACTAAAAGTGTCCTAACTTTTGTGTATAAAAGAAAGGAAAATAAGCATATTCTTCTTTCCTTGTATATACATAAAGGACCTTTAGAAGGATATACAGGAAATAAAACTTTTAACACATAGCTATACTCAGTAAGTAAGAATAAGATCTTTGTGGGTCAGTAAATAGGGCCTACATAACATGTATAGTATAGTGTGATCCAGAAGTAGGCTAGTCACATCAAGTAAAAGCTCAAATCTCTAATGAAACAGCTGACCTAGAGCTATGCCAACCAGAGGATCAGGCTGAAAGTAACTCCAAAACCACACAAAAGAGAAAAACATATGGAAAAAACTCCTATCCAACATGAGCTCTCAAACTAAAATTATACTATACTCAAGGAAAATTACTACCATGAGCCATATCAGCACATACAACAAAAAGGAGAATTTACACCTGGAAAAAAAATTTTTAATAAAAAATCTTACAAATGGTTTTTAAAAATCTCTGAGCATACTAAATATACTTTAAGAGTGGGACTAATATCCTTCAAAAACATAATTAAACAATAATAGGCATTTATTTAAAAAATCAACTGGAAATCTTGGAAATGGTAAACAGTCTCTGAAAATTAAAAATTTTAAAGATGGGATAAATAACAGAATAAAAACAAATGAAGAGAAAATCTATGCACTGGAAATTAGCTAGAACAAAGTATAAAGAAATATTTAAGAAATTAAGAAGATTTTTAAAAGCTATGTAGGGAAGATAATCACAGCTTTCAGAAGGAAAAACTAGACGAGGGGAAGGAAATATGTTTTTAAAAGATAATTGGTTGGGCCCTGGCCATGTAGCTCTGTTGGACAGCGCGTTGTCCCAATAAGCCAAGGTTGCTGGTTGGATCCTGGGTCAGGGCACATACAAGAATCAACCAATGAATGCATGAATAAGTGGAACAACAAATATGTCTCTTTCTGTCTCTGTCTCTGTCTCTCTCAAAAAAATCAATTAAAAAAAAAGAATAATGATTGAAGGTGTCAAAAAGTACATCTGGAGATGTCCTAGAGTCTTCTTATATTCTCCTTGTTTTTATGAATTCTTGTTTCTTCATTCTATTTTGGTTGAAAGTTAATTTCTTCTTTATGTTCCAAATTGCTGATTTGAATCCCTGCTTCCTTTCCTTCACGTTTGGTTCCCTGTAGATTTTTATTTCACTTAGTATAACCTTCATTTCTTTATGTTGTTGCTGTACTCAATGAGTTCTCTAAGCATCCTCATCACCAGATTTTGAAGTCAGCATGTGATAGGTTGGCTATCTCCGTTTTGCTTAGTTCTTTTTCTGGAGTTTTGATCTGTTCTTTCATTTGGGCCATATTTCTTTGTCTCCTCCATTTGGCAGCCTCCTTGTGTTTGTTTCTAGTATTAGGTAGAGCTGCTTTGACTCCCTGCCTGGGCACATCTGTTTCATTGTAAGGGATGGAGCCTTAGGTATTCATCAGCACAGGACAACCCATTTCACCGCTTTGTGGCACTATATTTGGGGGAGGGATCAGAGAGGGGAAAATGCTGCTTGCTTGGCAGTTGCTCCTTTTCCAGTCACTTCACCCACTTCCCGCATGCGACCGGTGCCCCTCTAGCTGCTGCCCTGGTGGTGGTTCCCAGAGTGCGTGGGCTTATGTTCGTTCTAGGACCCTGGTGGCTCTCTAAACAGACTCTCCTGAGAGATGGGCAGTTCCTTCCACCATCCCTACACCCACTAGTTTTCACAGCCAGAAACTATGAGGCTTTATTTTCCTGGCACTGGAACCCTGGGTTGCGCAGTCTAGCCTGGGGCTGGGATCACTCCCCGGGTGTCCCTCCTGACTTTTATCCACCACATATGAATGCGGGACCACCTGTTCCACCGGCTGCAGCTGGCTTGCCACCACCTCACCAAGGCCACACTGCGTCCCCTCCATCCTGGCTCCTCCCCTCTACCCTTCTGGATGAATATTTCTTCTTTAAATCCTTGGTTGTCGGACTTCCACACAGTTCAATTTTCTGGCAGTTCTGGTTGTTTTTTGTTGTGAGATCAGTTGTGATCTTTACGGTTGTTGTGCGAGGAGGTGAAGCATGTCTACCTATGCCTCCATCTTGGCCAGAAGTCCAAAAGTTATTTTTTAAGAAGATGAAATTGTGTAAGAGCCAGGATTTCGTGTCTGTCTCTTTCTTGGTTTATACCTGTTAGTTAGAGCACTGATGTATCTCAATGTGCAAGAGATTTAACTAACAGGAGGAGTTAGGAACTGAACTAATGAAAAAATACTAAAAGCTAAGAGGAAGAAAAGACAACGTAAGAAAAAACAAAATATTTAACAGGAAAAAGTAATATTTGTATACTGCATGGCTTAGTGTAAATAGCACGTACATAGTCATAATTATATAAACATCTGACAAAAACTTTAACATAGCTAAACAGAGATAAAATAACAAATGGACAAATATGTATGAGGGTGAAGGTGGGAGGGGTAAGAAAGATAGGGGGAAAAGAGTTTAATCTTCATCTCTAGTGAAAGTCAATACCTTAATGCCTAATCATGAAATATCAAGTATCAATATTTGTATTGCTTCCAGAGTTACAGAAATAAATACAAATAAAGAATCAGCTACTAAAGTTGAAAGTGGTTGCCTCTGGGGAAAGAGAACAAACAATGAGAACAGAGGGTTGCTATTTTTCAAAACTATTCTTAAAAGTTTGATACTTTAAATGATATATATATAATTTTTATTTTCTTTGATCTTTTCCTATGTTCCACTGATTTCTTTGTACTGGTGTTTAATTTTGGGGGGAGATTTTCTTAACTTTAGCTTTCATGTGTTCTACTGAGTTTTTCATTTCTGCTAAAATCAATGAACAAAAACAGTACAAGAGTATTTATGTTTAAAAATTAAAGGTATAAAAGACAAAATTCTTTCCCCTTAAGATCAGAAATAAGGCAAAAAATGCCCACTCTCAGCATTTCAACGTTGTACTAGAGGCGGTTTGACGTTGTAGTCAACACCGGCAACTCCTGCGGCGCACCTGAACCCAAGCTGTATCGACTCCGTCTTTCCCTTGGACCCTTCAGCTGCGAAGAGAGGGGGGGTCTGCTGCATGGGCAACAGCGGACCCTCCATATTACCCTGCCCAGGCTCTGTAGCTTCAGCGTCATCACAAGATGTCGATTCAACACGGGAGGAGACAGATACCATGTCACTCCCGAGTCGGACTGCACAGCCATTCTCGGCGGTGCAGATAGACTCTTGGGAAGCTACACCATCGTCTCTCAAGACGGACGGCTGCCAACGACTAGAGGCCTGCATCAGTGCATAAAAAGAAATAAAAAGTATACAAATTAAAATAGAAAAAATAGCATTAAGAAAGACATATAAACCAATGGAACAGAATACAGTCCAGAAATAAACCTTCACATATAAGATCAAATCAACAAGAGTGCCAAGATTATACAATGGGGAAAGGATAGTCTCTTCAACAAAAAGTGCTGTAAAAATTGGATATCCATATGCAAGTATGGGCCCTTATCTTATGCCATATTCATAATTTAACTCAAAATGGATTAAAGATCTAAATGTTAAGAGCTGAAACTATAAAACTCCTAAAAGAAAACATAGAAGAAAAGTTCATGATATTGCGACGGTCAGTGGTTTCTTGCATATGAAAAAAGCACATGACAAAAACATAGATAACAAAAGCAAAACGGACAAGGAGGACAAGGAGGGCTGTTTCAAACTTCAAAACTCTTCAGCAAAGGAAAAACAGTGAAAGTAACCAACAGAAAGGGAGGAAATATTTGCAAACTATATATCTGATATGTGGTAAATATCCAGAATATGTAAAGAACTCATCAACTCAATAACAAAAATAACCCAATTTAAAAATAGGCAAAAGACTAGAACAGTCATTTCTCCAACAAAGATATACAAATGACCAAAAAGTATAGAAAAAGATATTCACCATCATTAATCAAAGGAGAAATGCAAATCAAAACCACAATGAGCTATCTATCATCTCATACCCCTTAGGATGGTCACTAATAAAAAAATAAAAATCCACAGAAAATAACAAGAAAGGGCATAAAGAAATTGAAACTCTTGCACACTGTTGACAGGAATTGTAAAATGGTGTAGCCACTATGGAGATTCCTCAAAAAATGAAAATAGAACTACTATATAACCCAGCAATTCCACTTCTGGGTATATATCCAATAGAACTGAGAACAGAATCTCAAAGATTCAGTGCACGTTCACTACAGCATAATTCACAATAAAGAAGATGTGGGAGCAACCTAAATGTCCATGAACAGAAGAATGGATAAAGAAAATGTGGTATATACACAAAAGATTATTCAGCCTTAAAAAAAAAAAAAAAATCCTGTCATATGCTACAACATGGATGAACCTTAAAGACATTATGCTAAGTGAAATAAGATGATCACAAAAAGATACTGCATGATCCCACTTACATGAGGTATCTAAAGTACTCAAACTCATAAAAATATAAAGTAGAATTGTGGTTGCCAGAGGCTGAGGGAAGGAGGAAAGAGAAGTTACTGTTCAACCGATACAGAACTTCATTCATGCAAGATAAGTAAATTCCAGAGACCTGTTGTACAAAACCATAACATACACTTAAACACTGCTAGGAGGGTGCATTTATGTTATGAGGTTTTTATACTATAATAACAAAAGGTGGGGGAATTAAAAGGGAAGAAGAGGGGAACAGAAAGAAAAATAAAATAAAATTACTATTTGCAGATGACATGAATGCTTATGAAGAAAATGCCAAAGAATCTACAAAAAAAACTACATCCTGATAAATGAGTTAGCCAGATCCAAGTGTTTATTTCATGCTCTATTTAGTATCACATTTTTTGCACTTTTGTGCTTTTTTTTATTGATGATTTCACTGTTTAAAAAGGCTCCCTAGCATAGTGCTAAAGTACTGTTTAGGATCCTGGCTGGGTGGTTCAATTGAGTAGAGCATTGTCCCCCATGCAGCAAGGATGCAGGTTCCATCCAGATCCTGGGTCAGGGTACACACAGGAAGCAACAAATTGATGTTTCAGTTTCCCTTTCTCTTCCTCTCCTCTCCCTCTCTCTCTCTCTCTCTCATCCATAAATTAAAAAATTGGGGGGATTATATCCTAAGAAACCTGAAACATCAATTCAAAAGAACCTGTGCACCCCAACATTCACAGCAGCATTATTTACAATAGCCAAGCAGCCTAAGTGCCCATCAGTAAATAAATGGATCAAAAAGCTGTGGCACATTTACACAATGGAATACTACACGACAGAAAGAAAGAAGGAACTCCTACCCTGGAGACAGCATGGATGGAAATGGAGGGTATTATGCAAAGTGAAATAAGCCAGGCAATGAAAGACAAATACCATATGATGTCACTTATAAGTAGAACCTAATGGAAAAAACAAACAAACGAGCAAAATAGAACCAGAGACATGGAAACAAAGAGCAAATTGACAGCGACCAGATGGGATGGGGGAGGAGGATAACAGGGAAAGAAAGGGAAAGGTCTAGTCAAGGAACAAATATAAAGGACCCATGGACATGGACAAAAGGGTGGGGACTGACTACGGGAGTCGGGGCATGTGTGGGGCAGGAGAGAACAACATGAAAAAATTGGGACAACTGTAATTGAACAAAAATAAAATAAAATAAAATAATAAAGAATCATAGAAACATAAAAATATTTTTTTAAAGAGTATAAAGACAAGCAGACATACACACAAAAGACAAGCCAGGCTAGGATAAACACATAACGGACAAAAGATTTGTATCCAGAATATACAAAGAATGCTAAAATTCAATTTAAAAAAACAAATTTTAAAATAAACAAAAGATTTGAATAGACATTTCACCAAAGATATGCAGATAGTAAATAAACACATTAAAAGATGCTCAATATGATTACACGTTAGGGAAATGCAAAATTCAAATCATAATATGAACTACGTATCTCTATTACCATAGCTAAAATAAAAAGTAACTGACAATACCAAGTACTGGAATTCTCAAGTATGCTGGTGGGAATGCAAAATGACAGAGCCACTTTGGAAAACAATTTAGCAAAACAATTTAGGAGTTCCTTAGAAAGAAAAACAGATTAGCATTTTCTTAGAAAGTTAAATATACACCTATACCATAGAATGCAATAATCATATCACTAGGTATTTACTCGAGAAATAACTTAAACTCATTGAAAACCTGTATGTGAATGTTTATAGCAGCTTCATTCTTAATCACCAAACCCAGAAATAACCCATGTCTTTCGTCTGGTAAATGGATAAACAAATTGTACTAAAGCATTACAATAAAATACTATTCACAACTGAAATGAATAAGCTAATAGACACAATTAACATGGATGAATGTTCCTATAGGTTGTGTCCCCCCAAAAAATTCATATGTTGAAATCCTAATGCCTGATGTGATGGTATTAAGAGGCGGGGTCTTTTGGGCATGATTAGGTCATGAGGGTGGAGCTCTCATGAAAGAGACATGAACTCGTCTAAGAAAAGAGAACACCCCTCCTCAACAGAACTACCTTGCCCTTTCCACCAAGGGAGCTTCCAGTTAAAAGATGGTCATCCATGAACCAGAAAATGTGTCCTTACCATACACCCACCAAATCTTCTATTGCCTTGATCTTGGAGTTCCCAGCCTTCAGAGAAATAAACCTCTGTTGTTTATATCACCCAGTTTATGGTATTTTGTTATAGTAACCCAAATAGACCAAGACAATGTCAAATGTGGTATGCTAAGTGAAAGCCAGACATAGACTATATAAGGATGATGTGATGTGACCATATGTTTGTCAAAACTCACAAAACTATACACCAAAAAGACCATGAATTTTACTGAATGTAAATTATGCCCTATAAAAGCTGAAGACAAACACCAAAAGAACAGAAATATCACAACTACCTTTCAAACTTGCTGGGGATAAGACAGAATAAAGAAAATCCAAAAGAAGGCACAAAAGGAGCAGGAAGGCACAATAAATAGAAACTAAATAAAATGGCAGAACTAAGTCTAGCCCTGGCTGGTGTGGCTCAGTGGACTGAGCACTGGCCTGCTAAGCAAAAGGTCAGATTGCATGTTCAATTCCCAATCAGGGCACATAACTGTGTTGTAGGAAAGGTCCCTACTTGAGGGTGTGCAAGAGGCAACCGACTGAAGTTTCGCTCTCTTTCTCCCTCCCTTCCCCTCTCTAAAAATATATGAAAAAAAAAAAAGAAAGAAAGAAGTCTAAATACGTTAGCAATCATAATGAACTAGATCTACTCACCTGTTAAAAGATAAGTCTCAAACTGAATAAACCAAATCCAGCTGTATGCTTAAAAGAGACCTAAAACAAAACATCAAAATATGAAATTAATTAAAACAAAGTCATCTTAAAACCTCCAAGCATGATTCCGTGAAGCCACAGCTAATGACATCCAGAGTGAAATATCTATACATACTTGTATAACCTAAGATTCCAAAGTGCTATCTGATTTGTTTTTGTTTTTTGTTTTACCTCAAAAATTACACCAGATCCAAGGCTCTTAGGTGTGCTCATTTAGTATGTTACCTATTTCCTCTACTAAAATGTAAACACCACAGAACTGGCAAATGGACTTAGTATAATTTCCAAAGGTGTAGTAATGTGATTACAATCAGTAAGTGAACTGAAATCAGGACAAAGTGTACTGAGTAATTATAAACTGTTTAAGTGAAGTATCAAGTATAAATGCCATAACGATTGAGTTGTTTGCAAAATGTTTTGTACTATAAATAATTCTGGGTACGGTATATATCCCTAAATTACATGCAACCATATAACACAAATGCTATTTCCTACCTGAATCTATTAAATACTAGGAGATAATACTGTTGATACTTCTAGGACCAGGGAAGAAACAGTAAGAAAGAAAGACTAAGCCCAAACTAAATATAATGGGCAAAAGGGTTTTGGACAGGCGAGATGTGCCTAGCACACCTTCCTCCAAAGAAGCCCTTTTTTTTTTTTCCTAATGTGGAACATTGAAAAATTAATCCCTGCCTTTTGTCATCTAGTAGTTATGGATTGAATGATGTCTTTTAACCCTTTTCGCCAAATCTGTTGCCCCCAGAACACAACAAGGATGCCAGCCTGCTAAACCAAGCACGCCGTTGTCCGGAGATAGCCAACTGACCTGGAGTCTGCACGATCCTTCCCCATGTGGGAAGGCTACCCTCCCCTCCACACCCCCACTATTATTAGGGATTTCTGGACCCAAGGGTAGGTAGGACAACGACCATGTCCAGCTTGAAGCAGCTAGAGGAGCTTGAGACAAAGGGTCTTAATATCTGAGAGGGAGGGATAGATATTTTTTACGAACCATGGGTATGGACTTGGGGGGGGATTGCTGGGGGAGGGAGATGCTGGGTGGAGGGGAGTAAAGGGGAGAAAATTGGAACTATTGTAACAATATAATCAATAAAGAAAAGCTGGGGGAAAAAAAAAGACTAATTGTGAATTGAAAAGGTCAAGGCTAGACAGAAAATGAAATGAACAAGGATAAATTTCAGATATTAATCCTATAATCCCAGCAGATATAGCTGTATAAACACAGAATTAAAGACAGGGCTTGCCGAAAATAAAAATTAAAATCTCTTATTTGTAAAACTTTCAACTTTTTGCAAAATACTTTTACATCTGCAGTTATTACCTAAATTTCAAAATAATAACTTATGGTAGGTAGGTCATCTACTTGAGAGAATGAAATTGAGGCATATAGATTAAGGTATGAAGATCATACCTAGTAGCAGATCTAGAAACAGAACATAAATTTTGCTAATCTCCTTTCCTATGCTTTGTTCTAAACCCTGTTGACTCAAGTCGAGAGCGTATGGTAGTATAGCCAGTCCTTTTCCATATAAAACCCACTTACATAGAAAACTTACTCATAAATGGCTGTCCTATAAAAGCACCACACTATTAAAATAAACAGAGTTCTCAGCTCTCATTTAAATAACAAGCTCACCTAGTGCATTCCAAATTATTTCATTTATAAAATCAAGTGAAAGAAAAACTCAATATCACCTATTGCATTTATCTTTATGAGAACTTCAAAACAACAATGTTCTGGTTAAGTAATACTTTTCCTTCATTATAACTCTACAAAAACACAATTTTAAATTTCCAAAAATATAACACATATATTTTAAGGCTTATGTATGCACTTTTTTTTTACTTATTTCAAACATGTACTTGTTTGTGCTGCTGAACATGGCAAGTGACAAAACTTTCAAAAGACAGTCGGGACAAATTCTGAGAAATACTGCTCAACTAAACCATAACTAAATTGTTCTATTAATGTGTGGCATTCTATTAATAGTGGGTTTGAATCTCCACTTCTAGAACTACATCCTATAATTTTATATTATCATAACTAGGAAAAAAAAAAGCTTCCAGTGACTAAAACCCCAAAAGATAACCAAGACCATTAAAAAACAAATGTGTTAAGAAATAGTTAACACTGCAAGCACTCAAATACAACATAAAATATTTTACCAAAAAATCAAGAACTTTGGGGGAAAATTGCTAAATGCACATTTGTTACACAGAATTCTTCATTTAAGCAAAGTGGAAGCTATATTGATCTCCCCACAACTGCATGTTATAACAAATGTATTTTTCCTAAATAATTCTATGTATAATAGAATGATCTTTCCTATAGGTTACAAAGATTTATTAAAATGTTTAATCAAATGGAAAAAGTATTATCATGTGAGATCTATATTATGTTTATACTAGCTTTCAATAGCTGAGCCCGGTAATAATTTAGCAAATTCTATTACTTGCATCTTCTCCTTCAGAGAATTCTTAAAATTTTCATTCCTCCCTTTCTCAAGAAATTGAGTAACCATATTTACTGAAGGTAGAAGCACCTCAGAGGGGATATGTTAATCAGGGAAGCACAGACTTCCATCTGCTCATAAACAAACAAAAAAAAGACCCTAATCCTCAAAAGTATATGGTTTTTAAAGTATACATTGAGAAATGTTCATACTATATGATCAACTTCTTTTACTTTCCAAAATTAACCTTAAGAAAACAATCAGGAATGAAGACAAAAATGTATGTGCCAGAGTATTTATCATTGTTTTTGTAGTATGGAAAAAAAACAAAACAGAAACAATCTATGAAATGGATGGTAAAAGCATCTTTAAAAAACATTTTTAAGGACTATTTAATGACATGTTCATATTTTATTTCATAAAAAAGACCAGATATAAAACTACATATACCTTAACCCCCACTAATTTTATAATCACGAAAAAAAAATTTTAACAAGTTGACTGACATTTTGTGCATAGCAAACTTGGCTGATCACAATAATCTACATTCTAGATCCTGACGGCAGGAACTGAGCAGAAAGAGGATAGTGGGAAAATTCTATCATTCACCACTAAGACTTAAGCATATTTAATATATAAATTAATTTTCAGTCAGCCTCACATATTATCAATTTTGAAAAAATAAAGAGGCAGAAGTATCATCCTTTTGAACACTGTATATGGCATTTAACCAATAACTGAAATTTAAAAGCAATAACAATATTTGAGTCATAATCACTCCATGTTTCCACTATCTATCTACAAAGTAAAGGTAATCGATGTTTTAACTCACTTGGGATGACTTCAAAGTAATCCCAAAATTTTGAGAAGGTACTTTCTGAAAACTAGTGGGGAAAATGATAATGTAATGACTGAAATCAGAAAGAACTAAGCGGTGGGGCTATTTGTGGATCTTCCATAACCTAATATGTAAGATAAAAAACAGAAAGAGAGTAAATCCCAACTCTGCTATGTCACCTCAGACATGTTCTTTAACTTCTTAGTTTTACTTTCTTCATCCTTAAAACAAAGATAACCACAAACACACCCACAGAACTGTAATAAGCATTAAACTGCCAGCACAAGATCTAGCATGGGGTGGAAATTCAGGAAATGTTAGCTATAATGTATTAAATAATCACCCAGCTGGACAGTGTGCAATCTCAATGATATAACCTTATCTAAAGTAAATCACAAACCTGAGTACCAGCTCTGAATTCACTTGGAGTGCAAAATGATTATACAATTACACAAAAAAGGAATGACTGAATGTATCAATCAAGTTGGCAAATCCTTGAGTGAGCACAGGTATACGTATTACAGTTTGACTGAAAACACTAAAAGATGAAAGGATGATGAAAAGACAGACTTTCCTGTACAGTAGTCCCTCTGGATATCACGGTTCACTTATCGCAGCCTCACTGTATCACGGGATTTTTAAAAATATTATATTTAATTATTTATGATGGATTTTTCACTATATCGCAGGATTTTGCAGTACTGTATACGTATGTTGTTAAAGTTACATAGGTTTAAGAGTGTAGAATATGTTTAAGAACATAATAGTGTTTATAAAAGTGTGGAAAAGGTTAATAAAGGAGTGGAAAGGTTAATAAGGGACTGGGGACGGTTTATAAGTGTGTGGGAAGGGTTTATAAAGCCTTAAAATACATATAAGTACTAAAATAAATGTAAGGTTCCTACTTCGTGGATTTTCACCTGTCGCCGGGGGACGGGGGGTCTAGAATGTAATACCCGGGATAAGTGAGGGAATACTGTATTTAAAGAGTAAGCCTAAAAAGTACATTATAAGAGGGAATGAAGAACACAAGTGGAAAAAGGAAAGAAAAAAAAAAAAATCCAATAATGGCATCTAGAAAAGGTCATAGCTTTCACCAGTTAGGGTCCAGTCATAAGACAGTAAAATTAGGAGGAAGAAGTTAGTTCCTAGATAGGGCTTACTTTGCATTTCTGTCATCACAACATCACAGAAAATGATGGCTGCAACAGAAATAATAGTTTGAAAGGAAACATCATTAGCACACTATCCTGATATGTGCCTATTAGCGAAATGTCCCAGATTGTGAATGACAGATTCAATTAAATGTTGCAAATCCTGACAGGTTAAATCTCTACAATCCAAATTTCCAGGCCCCACATACACTCATCAATTCTTGGTTGAACACTTAATAAAAATTTTAACCATGTATCATAGAACCAAATGGTGAGTTGTTTTACCTCTTAACAAGACTTAGAATGCACTCTTCATGGAGGAAACTATTAGAAAAACTGTATTACCACTTAAAGAGACCTTTTATAAACTCCACAATCCCAGACACTACGCTCTAACAGTATTTATCCTCCCAGCCAGCAAATAGTGCTTCATGAAATGCTCAGTTCCCCCTAAAAAGTTCTAATTCAGCAAAAGATAAAGGATAGACGAAATCATAGCCATTTAAAAACAGATGCTGATTACATATATTTTGCAAATTATACAAGAGGGAAATCAAGTTTAAATGTAATGAATCAGCACAAATTTATCGTTACTAGTATACACACATATGCATGTTTTCTGCTAATAGTGGATTTAGCTTTATGTGTAAATTACAACACCTTTAACCTTCAACGTGAGTTTGGGGTTGTGGAGGAAGGCTGGAGGGTTGAAGGGTCGTGATGTGAACACTGGGTACAGTTAAGCCTGTCGATTTCCCGGGTTTGTCAGGATTCGGAGCGATCTTAACAAAAGACATCATCCAAGCTTAGCACAGGGGCCTTAGAAGTAACCGAACACAAAGCACGTAGTGTAAATCCGAATACGCTAAAACAGTAACACTGGAGGGCAAAGTTTTTGATGTTTTGATCACTGCCGAATACCCTGACACGCGGTAGGCTTTCTCTAAAGAGTTGAACGAACAGAACGCAGCGACTACACTACAAAATACTCGCATCGTAGGCCCCATTAACAAAAAGAAAAAAAAGAGAAAAAGAGAGGAAAAGAATGAAAGGTCTCGCCATAAGAGACGCCTGGACTTCCCCGGGCGTGCTGGCCCAAAGTAGGAACCACAGGGACAAATTCTCCAAGTCTCCGTGGCTCACCGCCACAACCCCGTGGACCCGTCCGCGTCTCTCGGGATCCCTCCCGAGCTGACAGCCAGCTGCGCCACTCGCCAGAGCCAGAGCCACGCCTGACGGGAGCTGCGGCCTGTTACAAACAGCGGATTTCCGCGGCGAGGGCCGAGCCGGTGGTTGGGCCGCACTTACCGACCCGCAGCTCGCCCGCGGCCGGGCGGGAGCAGGGTACTGGGAAGGAGGGATACCCGAGTGTGCACTGTGGAGACGGGGATTTCGTCTAGGCCTACCACCGACCTAGGAATCCCGCCTTCCCCTCACCTAACAGCAGTTCCCCAGCCGCGCGACTCTGAAAACAGGAACCGAAACGGCGCGCGCCCTAATCTTATTTGGCCTCTTCCCGCCCGATTTGCCGCGAGCTCACGCCCCTCCTCCAAACCCAAAAGATTCCTCCAGGCTCCGAAACGCCCCTTCCCCGCCCCCTCCCTGTGCCAGTAAGCAAGGCAGCCTTTAGTTCTCGCGAGAGGCTTTTCCCCTCCCCCAGCTAGCGAGTGCGCGAACGAAAGAGGAGGAGGAGGGCGCTTCAGGCGAAAGTGCTGCGGACGCCATTATCCTCTGTTTCTCGGCTGCACCAACCTCGACGTCTTGCTTACGTTCCACTTGTTTACGGCCTATAGGTAATTGGGGTTATTGGGACTTCGGTATTGTGGACGCAAGAAGGGGATTGGCCTTCCAAAGGCTGCGTAGACTTTTTCCAAGTCCGGTTTTTCTCTGGCCTTTAGCGGCCTCACAGCCTGAAGGGAGGCGCCGGTGGGAGGCGGGGTGTCGCCTTAGTCGGCGCCTTGATTGAAGCGGTCTTAGACCAATCGCTTCTCTCTGGTGCCACCGCTGAAGCCCAAGCAGCCAATCGGGCACGGCAGCGGGGTAGCATAGCGCGGGAGGCGGGGGAGAGCGGCGGGGCCCTGGGCTCGTTCTCTATCTGACCGGTTGAGGCGGCGCGGCGGAATAGGGACGGCGGCCTCGCGCGGTGAGGAGTGGGGCTAGGCAAATGGCGCGTGAGAGTGATAGTCGGAGACCAATTTTGTCACTTGAGGGAGGCGTTTGGGGGCTGCTTGGTGGTTGGCCGATTCTCAGAGAGGGAACGTTGCCCGGTTCCCCTCCCCCCCCACCTCCGCCATTTCCCTGAGCGTATATCCGCAACCCTCATATTGGCTAAAGGCTTTGAGGCATTGCGAGGCATGTGCCTGTGAGATGAGCTGTAGTTTTTAGTGTTAGATACTAGGTTTCTTTTTGGGAAATGAGAGGTGGCCTGTGAGCGGGACCCCAGGACGATAGAGAACGCCATCTTTTGTGTGGGTCGGGCTGCACTTCAGCTCCCCGGGCTGGGCTTGGAGCTGGAGCGGGAGAGGTCGAATGGTCCAGGCTGCCTCGGTTGCTTTGTCTCTCTAGGGGTGGGGGGGAGGGTGCAGGGGATGAGATCTCGGGACCTCGTGGTGGGTGGGGGAGGGAGTCGGCTCCCGGCTCCGCCTAGTAGCACGTAGGCGCCATTACAAGGGCCGCCATTTCCTGTCGGATCGAGGAGAGTAGCGGCGCTTCTGCTCTCTTCTCTGGCTTTTTCAACTCCTGTTGCTCGGCTCATGTCGATTCTGGTATCGCGCTCGGGAAGGGGAATGCGTGTTGCCTCGGCTGGTCGCGCGCATACTTAGCGATTTTTGCGATCCGAGGAATGGCGATTAAAGGACCGGGGCAACATTTTATACTTACAAATAGACTCCTGTTTGTCTTGAAACTCCTTTATCCAGATATTCTGCCACACCTCAGTATTTGAGTGATGGGCTCGAAGAAAAAGTGTTTCAGTTAGACGTTGAAGCAGTGGTTTATCGACAAACTTCATGGGAGGCATAAATGTCTTTTTAGGCGCTAGGCTACCTAGATACCCCCCCCGCCCTCTTTTTTTTTTTTTTTTTTTTAAAGCGGGGACCACATGTCGCTGCCTTCTGCCAGTCCTGAGAGGCTAGACACAGGCTGTTTGCAGTCCTATCACGAGTCTACTTGTAAAGGTGTAGTTGTTAGGCTGTACCCTTTTTAACCTAGTGTAAAACATCTTGCTAGTGTTCAAGGGCTCCATTAGCTGTTGAATAGTCGAGTAGTACTGGCAGTATGGGTTTGCTCTTAAATCAGGCTGAGATTTATTCCTTCAGTAGATTGACCTGATTATTGAACATGGCTTGAATTTGCGTTTATATTTGGAAACTTAAGTTTTAGAAGACAGCCTTTCCAGTCCCAATGGAAAGAAACCCAAAAACGATTTTAAAATTTAATATATAACTAGTTTAATATTTTGTATAAATTAAACTTTCGGGGAGAAGATTGAGGTTCATGGGCTGTTGTGCCTTTGGTCTTATCTGTATTATATAAAACAACTAGTTTTTGTGGTGGGACTAAATCCAATGGCTTTAGTGTTTTTCTTTGGGGGGGGGGTCTGATAGTTTTTTGTTTTAAGGCAATCATTTGAAGTTTTAAGACCCTAAAATAAAGAAGCAAGTTTTAGGACTAATTCTTTAGTTCATTGTGTTTAGATCAGTGTTTATTAGCATCCAGTAATCAGCAACCCAAAGGCAAAACTGATTTATGTTGGTTTTTTAGGCTACTGCAGCACTAGGGTGTCAGTTGGTCCCGCCCAGACACTTCAGTTCTTCTCTGCAAGGATATATAATAACTGGTACGTTCTAGAAGCAGAGCTGTTTCTTTGCTTTTTAAAACTATTTAGCCACATGCACAGCTTATTTTCCAATAAGCCAAATGTACTAGCCTCTATTTTTTTAAACAGATTGGTGTTCCATATAATTCAAGAAAATGGAAACTGAACAGCCAGAGGAAACCTTCCCCAACACCGAAACCAATGGTGAATTTGGTGAGAGGACATTTCTGTTAATTTTATTATTTATGATGTGTGTTTAGTCTGACATCCCTGTGAGTTAATTCTTGGCTTGTATTTATGAACTAAAAGCAACCCTTGCTTGCATGGGTAACTGTAAACTAACAAAATCAAAACAAAAAAATTTTTCTTAATTTCTGATCATTTGAAGTATTTTGTCAGAGTATCTGGTGTTCAGAAAATTACTGAAAGGGGGAGCATGCTTTGGTCCATATTTAAAAATCCAAGAATATCAATGTCTTCGGCCTTTTTAAAACAAACTTGGCAATTAGCAACAAATCTCTTCACACAGAACAGTAGTTTTCTCTAATTTAATCTGTTGATTATATTAAAAAACAAATATAACTGAAGGTGTCTTTTCTTGAAGATGTTGGTGCTTTCTTTGAAATTTGAACTGTTAATTTGTAGGTAAACGCCCTGCAGAAGACATGGAAGAGGAACAAGCTTTTAAAAGATCTAGAAACACGGATGAGATGGTTGAATTACGCATTCTGCTTCAGAGCAAGGTAATCATTTTATTCTTGAAATTTTGAAAATGGCTCTTACTCAAGTAGAAGTTAAGATATGTTTTGGTTTGGCCCCCTGGGAGCCTTGAAGGTTGAAGAATATAAAATATTTTGTGTGCCTATAAACTGACTTGGAGGTTATGTGGTGGCTTTGTGGATTTGGTTTGGTTTGGTTTGGTTTTGGCTAAGAATTAAAATGAAATCCCTTAATACACTGAGCCGCTTAACAGGTCAAACCAGGAGTAGGGTATGGGGCGATTCTTAAAGCATAAATAGATCTTGGTTATAATGTAAATTTATTAGAAAGCAAATTGGCAGTTTACTTGGTAATACTGGGTCACGGTATGAAAGTACCTCTAACACTTAAAGTTTTATTTGTATTACGGATGGTTACTATAAAACTTTCAACAAGTGCTTATGTTTTATTTTATGTTCAGTGTATTCTTATCTTCTGAATATTCCAAAGCTCTGTCTTGGTGTTTAGAACCCAAAAAGCACATAGTTACTTAGTGGTTTTTTGACTTGGTTTTGATAACTCCAAATATATTTTCTAGCTCTGTAGCCAAAAAAGAGGTTTTTGTTTGTTTTTGGTTTCTGATTAAAACTTAAGAGCACAAGAAGCAAAGGGCAAAATTAATTTCTTTTTGCCTTCTCCAGAATGCTGGGGCAGTGATTGGAAAAGGAGGCAAGAATATTAAGGCTCTGCGTACAGACGTAAGTATTAAAGAGTTTAAACTACACAAGCAGCTTCAGTTTGTAGAAATGTAAAGAAATGCATCATAGAAATCATTTAATAGTTTAGATACAAGCCATTTGTAATAATTGATTGCATAGATAATTTTAAGGTTTGCCGTTCCTGATTTAACAAAGTTTGGGTTGGGGTTGGTCTGTATTAAATCTCTTCACTTCTGATAACTTTACACCAAATTATTCACTTCGAGCAAGATAACTTCTTAATTAGAAATAACAATGACAGTGTAAAAATCTTTAATTGCACCATTTCCCATGTGTGACTCAATTACAGTGTTACTGAATACCATTGCAGGTGGCTGATTAAACTCAATTTTTTGTTTCCTTTTTTTAATCGTCCATCTGTTCTTTAACAGCTTGCACATGGAACACAAATCAATTAATGTTGAACTTGCATGATTTAAATATGGGTAAAGAAGAGAATAGGCACTTAACCCTTTAAGATTGGGAAACCTTTTGTCAATGCTGATGATTTGTTTGAGTCTTCATATTTTATAGTGGGTTGACTCTTGTGATTAGACACATTAAATGGTATCACCAGATGTACACATATTTATAGGACTTGGCTACACCTAAATTCCATTTAAATTTTTTCTCACAGTGAACACGCTCTTAATGTTTTCTTGCTAAAATTGAGGCAAATAATAACTTTGTGTTAAATACTTATTTGGTAGTATTTCATTTCTCTCTTGGTCGCAGATCTTTGTGTGTTCCTCTTGATTACTGTAAACTGAACTTGAAAATTTGTTTAAAATTTTACAAACTTGCCTATTAGGATCTAGGGATGTGTTTTAAACCTCCAGGAAACCAACTAGTCTTTCAGGGTTTTTGGTGATGTGGGAATTTTTGTTTTGTCTTTTATAAACCTCTCTCCTCTTAATCCAGATGTTCTGTATAATTATCTGGGTTATTAATTTCCCCATTTCCTCAAGAAGTTCAGTACACTGAGTCATGACAGGTTTTGTGTCTACCCTCATGAGCCAGCCTGCTACTGAAACATCGTTTGTTTCTTTTTTCTTTTTTTTTTTTTTTAATAGCTAGTACCATCATTTAAGGTCCTTAAGTGTTAAGCCACAGTCAGATATAGAGAAGTCCATTATTGTGTTAGTCTTCAGAACAACTTAAACTTGTTTTCATTAATTGAGAGTATGAGTATAGTTTGTATTAAATTAAAATTTATTGCTTTTCCCCCTTTTCCCTCTCCTTGTTTTTTTGGCCATATATCTCCGTTGCCCATGTACTGGATCGACTTACCCCTGCGTTGCCCACCATGACGTTGGCCCATCCGCCCCTGAACGCCCATGTGAAAACCCTGGTTGGCTATGCCCAAAAATGTGCTCGTTGCCAAACGGGTACCATACTTGACAACTTCTGATTGAATGCCCATGCCCAATGCCAACATCCACGAACGCCAATGACCAATGCAGTACAATGCCAGTGTTTCAGTCCCAGACAGCAGTGGCCCCGAGCGGTATGTCCCAACAGTTTATGCCTCACTGCCTGATTAGAAAGAGAGAAATGTATTTTATTACCTGCCTTTTATATAATTAAATAGTATCCCCTTTAGACGGTGTATTGTTTTTCAAGTTTCTGTCTTATTTTCCCCATTAAGTCTTTTTGTCACTGAACTTTTACCGTGAGTTGCCCACCCAAACGATCCACTAATTTTATTTCGATGGAAGGAGCACAGCTTCAAGTGTTGCATATTTGCTGCATTGTAAATCAAATTGTTACCAAAATAGTCTCTCGCTCTGTCTTTGTGGCCCACCTTGCTTCCCAACATTGCCTGTTCATAATTTTTTCTGATGAAATGCTAACTCTGGTTCACTTTCCTTCACTTCTCATTTGTATTGTCTTTGTTTTGTCTTGCATTTGTATTTGTTTTCTTGCAGAGCCCATTAGTGATCTAATTTCTAACTGGTATCCATAACCTTACTCCAAATATAATGTTCACCACTTGCATATTCCCCCACTTTGCCTAAAAGAAGGTGTGCCAGTTTTACCAATGTAAGGGCAAGGGTATTCTTAATTAACTTAGTGGTGGCGGGGAGCATAAATATTCAACTCTGCTTCAGTTCTGGTCAATTTATTGCCCACTTAATCTGAGCCCTTCCAAGAGCCCATTCTCTCTGTCTCTCTGCAAGTCTCCTAATACTGTTACCATGTCTGTATTGGGCATAAAACAAAAATGCATGTGTTAAATCTATACATAGGCTACTTAAAATGGGGAGTATTGAATAATTGTATGTTACTTCTCTGTAAAAGTTTGTATGAATGCTGGTGATAAACACAAAACTCATTTTTCTTTTCCATTTTTTTTGTACTATCTGGTATTTGTGATGTTTGACAGCATATTGAGTATCAGTGCTGATATTGAAACAATTGGAGAAATTCTGAAGAAAATCATCCCTACCTTGGAAGAGGTAGGCTCATTTTTTTATGTATTTGCCAATTGAGGGGGGGTTTTAAAGTTGTTTTATTGGGGCATAATGGGGGAGGTGGAGAGACAGTGGGTAGAATAGTTTGTAGCAGCAGCATTATACAATCTGCTACATAGTATACAGGGTTACTGTAATCACAGTAATTTTTTTTTAATGTAGTCTGACCACTAGCATAAATATGAACTATTTGTGGTCATGTATGTTTAGCATATATTTTACGGGCTTTATAGTTTCAGAGAGGTTTGGTGGGGGGGGTGTTTTTGTTTTTGTTTTGTTTTTAAGCTAAAATATTATAGGACTATGTGGGGAAAGGACTATTTGAAAAGTATGGGGATATTTTGATTCTGTAATTATTTAGTGGATAGAGAAATGCATTGTATGTTAGTGTAGATTAGCAGTTTCTTGTTATTTAATGATGTAGATGTGAAATATGTTGTAGTAGCTTTACCAATATATGCGACAATAGCCTGATCACACTAGACACTTAACCTATTACTCTTATTTTTCTACTTTCAGGGCCTGCAGTTGCCATCACCCACTGCAACCAGCCAGCTCCCGCTCGAATCTGATGCTGTGGAATGCTTAAATGTATGTCATAGTGCCGTTGAACCCCACTGAAGTATGGAGCCTGGCCCATGGGATCGATTTTATTTTTAACATAGTGTGCTTTTCCCGTCTCTATAGAAAAAGGCTTAAAAACATGATAAATGAATGGTCTTACAACTCACTGTTGACCCTGCTCCATGCTGCAGTGGGAATTAACTACATTTGCAAAGTGCTTTGCAGTCATTTATATTATGGTGTTATTTGAATGTTAATAATAATACTGTGGTAACAGCGACATGCTAAATGGCTGCAGTGTGGGTATGGTGTTGCAGGACCTGAAAATAAAATAGTTTTTTAAGGTGGTGCAGAATGTCCTTTTTGGGCCTGGCTATTGAGGATAATAAGCACATAACTGGTAAAGTTATTGAAATGAAAATTCAGGTTGCTCACTGCAACAGTATGTTATGCTTATAGCAGATAAGTGTATTTATTAGGGGGATCTTTAATTTGGAACTAAAATTTTCTAACTCCTTCTGCAGTACCAACACTATAAAGGAAGCGACTTTGACTGCGAATTGAGGCTGTTGATTCATCAGAGTCTGGCAGGAGGAATTATTGGGGTCAAAGGTGCTAAAATCAAAGAACTTCGAGAGGTAAAGGCACCTTTTCTCCTGTTATATTGCTGGAAGTTTTTTATATAGACTTGGTTCAGTGGGCTTCTCTCACCCTTCTGAGTTTCTTCCCTGAGATTCCTCATCACTTCTATATTTAGTTATCATACCACAGTAAGGCCTGACCATGTTATTTTGCCAAAATTTTTTAAGCCATTGAAAGGTCCTGTAGTTACTTAAAAGTTTGGACAGGGGAGGTGGGGGGCAGATTTACTTAAGGTAAATATAAGTTTATTCGAACCTTCCCAGGTTTCCTAGCCTCGTTAGTGCACCTTTTTATTTTTGTTTGATTAATTGATGTCTTTTTTTCAACTTAATACAGAACACTCAGACAACAATCAAGCTTTTCCAGGAATGCTGTCCTCATTCCACTGACAGAGTCGTTCTAATTGGAGGAAAACCTGATAGAGTTGTAGAGTGCATAAAGATCATTCTTGATCTCATATCAGAGGTACCTTCAGAATACTTTTCTTTATATTTAACTTCATGAAACACACGTCAAAAGTAGTTTCAGAATGTTTAGACATATGTCTTTTACTTGTCTTTTTCCCAGCAATTTTCTATCACCCGTCTTTATCACATTAACATAAAGATAATTTGGGAGCGTGTAGAGAATGATTGTTTTGATGGCTGGTGAGATTTTTATAGTCTTTAGTCCTTGAAAGGAAGTTTCTACAGTACTACGTTGGACCGGTTCCCAACTGAGAAAGCCAGTATGGATTATAGGTTCACCCAAGAATAGTGATCCCTTAATCCCTCAGAATGGTCACTTCTTCATGGATTCCACTGTGAAAGGTGTTTATAGTCTCTTAACATCTTAGGATAAAAATTGTAAGATGCTAATTTTTCTCCCAAAGCAGTGGAGTTTATTTTTTGTTTAGACCCACATACTAAATTCTTTTCCCCCCAATTCTTTCCTTCGTACTATATCCTCACCTATTTTCTCATTCTTTCTGAAGTATCTGCCAGGAGAAATAAAGGACTAAGTATTTTGTCTGTAAAAAGAATGGTTTTCTTTGGTTTGTAATACTGCTATGTTTTTGTTTTAGTCTCCCATCAAAGGACGTGCACAGCCTTATGATCCCAATTTTTACGATGAAACCTATGATTATGGTGGCTTTACAATGATGTTTGATGACCGCCGTGGACGTCCCGTGGGATTTCCCATGAGGGGAAGAGGTGGCTTTGACAGAATGCCTCCTGGTCGGGGTGGGCGTCCAATGCCTCCATCCAGAAGAGATTATGATGACATGAGCCCTCGGCGAGGACCTCCTCCACCACCTCCTGGACGAGGTGGCCGGGGTGGTAGCAGAGCACGGAATCTTCCTCTTCCTCCACCACCACCACCTAGAGGAGGGTAAGTTTTTTTTTCATCTACATATTAACATACAGGAGGCTGCACTTAATGGGGTTGGTAAAGTAGGTTTTATTTGATGTGTGTGACATTACAACCTGTACTATTGCAGAGATCTAATGGCCTATGACAGAAGAGGAAGACCTGGAGATCGTTACGATGGCATGGTAAGAACTTTTATTTATCATCTGTACAGTTGAGGGCATAAGGGATCTTAAAGTCAGGTGTAGATAACATTTTGTTCCCAAATATTGTTAATTGAAAAGCTTATCTTAAAAATGGTTTTTTTAGGTAGCTTATGTCAATTTGGTTGTTTGCTAGACTATTGGGAATTTATTAAGCCATCATTTCCTGAAATACGTGATCGTTGCTGATTTATATATTTCAGTAACAATACTAATCAGGCATATAAAAACAGCTCTGTGACAAAAATATAGTGCCATGTTTGTGTTAATTATTCTGTTTCTTTACACAGGTTGGTTTCAGTGCTGATGAAACTTGGGACTCTGCTATAGATACGTGGAGCCCTTCAGAATGGCAGATGGCTTATGAGCCACAGGTTGAGTATCATGTGTGTTTGCATTCATATCAATAATTATTAAGATGTTTGTGAACTCGCCGATCAGTGTCTTCTTTTCCCCCTTTTGTTTCTTTAAATGCTATGTACCTGAGTGGTTTCTTTTCCTAAGGGGTTATCTTTGAATATATACTTACTAAGGAAGATATGGGAGGACTTTGGTTACCTAAACTGAGAGGTTTTAGGAATAATAAAATATCTGAAGAGTAGTTTTGAAGTCAAAGTAATTTTCTGTTTTTCTTTTCATTTTTAGGGTGGTTCTGGATATGGTAAGTTTTCTCCTTTGTGATATCAAACATTATTTCATGCTTTCTAAAGGAACTTAATACTCATTATTTAAATCAGATTATTCCTATGCAGGGGGTCGTGGCTCATATGGTGATCTTGGTGGACCTATTATTACTACACAAGTAACTATTCCCAAAGATGTAAGTATCTTTACTGTATTACAAAGAACGTTTGAATCATTTTAAGTTCCCTAACTTAGAATAAAAGGTTTAACAAAAATACTCCATTTTAGGATTAGAATTGTCTTTTTAAGGGCTTAGTGAAGTGTCATTCTCTAGTTTGAGATTTGTCAAGTGATGTCCAGTACTATCAAAAGCAGTAAGAGGGCTTGGAGCCCTTGATTCATTTATTACAGAAATGCTGACATGTAAATGTTAATGCTCCAAATCTTGACTGTTTAAAGGGCATTAAAAATAAAAATAAATTTAAAAATTAACTCCTAAAGGTCATTAAAAATACAGGTAGTGAGGTTTCTTTTAAAGTATATCATAAACTTGTTTTTTAAAATTTTTTTCAGTTGGCTGGATCTATTATTGGCAAAGGTGGTCAGAGGATTAAACAAATTCGTCATGAATCAGGAGCTTCGATCAAAATTGATGAGCCTTTAGAAGGGTCTGAAGATCGGATCATTACCATTACAGGAACACAGGACCAGATACAGAATGCACAGTATTTGCTGCAGAACAGGTCAGTTTAAGTTTACCTTTATGTTAGCTTACGTATACTAAAACTTTAAAAAGCCTTTCCTCAATTGATTTTTCTTTTTAGAAGCCATGGTGTCTCAACCTTTTGGGGACCTAACTTCTAAACATTCTAATAGCTTTGCTTTAATTTTTCTTCTGCTTACTAAAAATGGAGACATTCAATACTAATCTTGCTGGAAGAAGCCTTAACCAAGCAAACTTCTCATTTCTCTGGTGAAAACTGCTGCCAAAACCACTTCTTATAAATTATACAGAGCCTGTAGAAAATATAGAAGATTCAGTGGATGTTGGTCTAGTTCTGTGTGGAAGACTAGTGATTTTGTTGTTTTTAGATAACTAAATCGACAACAAATCACAGTCTGCCATATGGCACAGGCCATGCCTCTACAGGACAAATGATTGGTGCTGTAAAATGCAGCATTTCACACCTTACTGGCATTTCCTGTCTTTTCTACCAACTATTAACTACTTTTGATTTCGTTTTCTTAATTCTGCTCTACTAATGTCTGGTTCACTATTAATTTTTTTTTTTAATTTTACATTGCTCTAATTTGTAATTGCTAATGTTTTAATTCTTATTTCTAATTATACTGGACATGCTTATCGTTTTAATTTAGCATTGAAAATTGTCTTAATGTTGATTAAGATGTTACGAACAAAAATTCTAATTCGTACTTTTTTTTTCTTTTCTTTTATAGTGTGAAGCAGTATGCAGATGTTGAAGGATTCTAATGCAAGATATTTTTTCTTTTTTATAGTGTGAAGCAGTATTCTGGAAAGTTTTTCTAAGACTAGTGAAGAACTGAAGGAGTCCTGCATCTTTTTTTTTTAATCTGCTTCTGTTTAAAAAGCCAACATTCCTCTGCTTCATAGGTGTTCTGCATTTGAGGTGTAGTGAAATCTTTGCTGTTCACCAGATGTAATGTTTTAGTTCCTTACAAACAGGGTGGGGGGGAGGGTGTGCAAAAACTAACATTGAAATTTTGAAACAGCAGCAGAGTGAGTGAATTTTAATTTTTGTTCATTGTTGGTGGTTAAAAAGGAAAATTCCCCCTATGTAATTAATGTGAACACTTTGCTTTGTGGTCACTGTAACATTTGAGGGGGGTGGGACAGGGAAGAAAAGTAACAATAGTCCATATGTCCCTGGCATCTATTCAGAGCAGTGTGCAGAATGTAATGCTCTTTTGTAAGAAACGTTTTATGATTTTTAAAATAAATTTAGTGAACCTATTTTTGGTCGTCATTTTTTTTTTTTTTTTTTTTTTAAGATGGTCATTTTTCAAATGGCTGAATTCCCCAACCTACTCTCAACTTGAACACTAAGTTTGATTTTCAGCTCCTCTGTTGGGCTTGAATTTAGGCAAAAATACCTTGGCAAATTCAGTTCTGGTGATCTCTGGATGGTTTGAAAGTTCATATGTTGCTTGGGAAGAAACTCCATCATACACATTCATGCTTATAATAGCAGGGGATTTTGTTTATTTGTTTTTTTGCAAATGCTTGCCCCTACTTTGCAACAGTTTTCTATGTTAGTAATTGTGAAGAACCAAGATGGAGCAGTACTAAAAAGTAATGGTATATATACCAGAAGCCTGATGACAGCAAGTTTTATTAATTGGAGTGAGATTTGGTCATGGAAGTAACTGATGCTAAATAAACTGATTATTTTTTATTAGGTACTGTCTCACCTATAGACTTAAACTGTCGGCCTGCCTAGTGTCTTAGTTAAACTTTGTAAAATATATTGTTTTTCCATTGTATGCAAATTGAAAGAAAAGGATGTACCATTTCTTTGTTGTATGTTGGGTTATGTAGGAAATGTTTGTGAACAATTCAAAAAAAAAAAAAAAATGAAAAAAGTTCCTGTGGATGTTTTGTGTAGTATCTTGACATTTGTAACAATAGTTAAGTTCACTTCCAAATAAAACTCCCATAATGCTAGGTTTGATGTGTGCCCAATTTGAACAAGGGTTGATTGACACCTGTAAAATTTGTTAAAACGTTCCTCTTGTAAGGAAATACAGTAATCTTAAATTATGTACCTTTTGTGTGAAGTGTTTTTATAGCATCTCTAAATGAAATCTGGTAGGGATGATAAATACAGAATTTCAGTAAGGGGGAGTTTAGCATAAGAGCTAAGTCATGCAGTTTTACAAGTTAGGTTCTCATGTTACTGCGAAAAACCTTTGGTTTCTTAGTTTTCTATCTGTAGAATAGTTCTAGTTTGATGTTTGAGAATATTAAAGTAAAATAACTGTAGAGTGTGGTTCCTGACTCATAAAATTCCTAAAATACTACTTGTTGGCCTCCTAATTGTCCAGAAGGCATGAGACCTCAATGACATGGAAAAGGATTCATGGGTGTAGTTCTGTTTTCTTAAGTTTAGGAAAGAAACATGTATAATAGAAGAATGTGAAGTGGGCAGTTTTTCTCGAGTACACAAATATGTGCAAATGTGCATTTTAAGGCAATCAGAACTTCAGTTAACCCATGTCACGTCACTTAAAACTAGTGAAAACTGCTAGCAGTGATAAGGTTTCCCCAAAAGTGAAGTTAGATGGAATTGCCACATCATTGTTACTTAGCTTCTCCCTTGAGGGTAAGATATAGGAAAATTGGGATTAGGGTAATACAGCTTGCTAGTGTTGAATTGAGCTCTCCCCAGAGAAAAATAAGCAATGATGACATTTAGTCAAGTTGTTATTCCTACTACTGTATAGGAACGCATTCCTGGAGAGCACGGGTTTTCAAAGTTTTAAGCTTTGCCTTTTACAAATCAGACTTACTAAATGAATACATGAATTGGAGAATGTCTGCCATTGGTAGGTTGGGTGTACAACTGAGGGGAGAGGCCTTTTGCATTGCCACTAACGGTAAATGGTGTTTGAACATGAACTGGAAATGAAGTTGAGAAAGTTAGGGCATCAAGTTTAGAATTCACTTTTAGTGCAACATCGAACTAATTTTATAATGAATATGCACACTGGTTTATTGAGGCTTTAAATTTTTAAGATTTTATATTTAGGGGAAGGGAAAAAGATGCAAGTTGCCTCAGTGCCCCCACCTGGGATGGAACCCACAACTGGGGCATGTTTCCTGACCAAGTTCAGTTCCCTTTTGCTGGTGGAATAACACCCAACCGAGTGAGCGAGCTACATACTGGTCAGGGCAGAGGCTTTAAAAATTTAAACAAGTTTTCAAGAATGTTTTTAGCTTTTTGACAAGTTATTACCAAAGTGTCAACAGCCATGTGGGAAACCAGGTTGCACAAAGGTTTTACAAGAAGGAAGAATTTTAACTGCCTTTATAAAAGTGAGACTGGAATGCTGAAGACTTGTATTTAATGATCCAGTAGTTAGGCCTAAATCTTTGATCACTCGTAGACACAGGCTGAATCTTATGAAGGGGAGCTATTGTCAAATAAGCAATTTTACTCAAAATGGAATTACTGTTCCACCAGCATGACAGGCTGTGTTTTGCTTAAGGTTGCTGCTGAAAAGGCCTGTGGGGTTTTGTTTTTTTTTTTTTTTTTTGAGATTCTATTTTTAGAGGGGAAGGGAGGGAGAAAGGGAAAAGAAACATCAATATGTGGTTTCCTCTCATGCGCCTCCAAGCAGGGACCTGGTCTGCAACCCAGGCACGTGCCCTGACTGAGAATGGAACCTGCAACCTTTCGGTTCACAGGTCAGCACTCAGTCCACTGAGCCACACCAGCCAGAGCGAGGCCTGTATTTTAAAATTTATTTTTAGATTAATGGAAACATCTCCATAAAGCTAATTTACATTTTTAAATGTTCTGATTTACAGGGTAACACTCCAACTGAAACATACCAGCCAGGGCAGGAGATTCAGTCTTAATGGCTAAATTATTGTTTTGTTGTTAAATTTTTTTATTTTTTTGTAGATTTTATTTCCTTATAAATGAGGAGGGAGGAAAAACTGATTTGTAAAAGTGATTGGTTGCCTCTCGTGCCCCCAACCAGGGCCCTGACTGGGAATCAAACTGGTGACCTTTCAGTGCATAGGCCAGTGCTCAATTCACTGAGCCACACCAACCAGGGCTTGATGGCTAAATTCAGTACTATGTTTACATCTGTTTGTAATCAAGGTTTGCCTCTTGCTGGCAACTTAGAAGTGTAACTGTCCCAATTTTTTGATGGTGACAGTGTTTACTTAAACTGTTCCTAGGACCAAATTAAAAATCAACAATAGTGCTGGTTAAATAGGAAAGTTTCCGGCCACACCTCAGTTCCAGTGAATCAAATCAATCTCTAGAGAGACATACAGAATGCACATATAACAAATTTCTGGAATTAATAGTTTATAAATTGTGGAAAGGTCTATCATCTCTACATTTCTAAGATCTTCAAGGCCTGTGTGCAAAAGGTTTGTTTAGATTTTCTGATAATGGGAGGAAAGATCCTTTGTCAGCAATTATGTAATATGTAGTAAGAGTCACAACCCTGGCTGGTTTGGCTCAGTGGATTTAGCGTCGGCCTGCGAGCTAAGTGTCGCTGGTTCGATCTTCCAGTCAGGGCACATCAGAGAAGGAAAACTCTGATTCCAAAAAACCTCCGCTGCCTTGCGGCATACCTCTTCAGGGGAAAGGCTAAGGGAGTAAACCCCGACAGAAAATCCGGAGCCGGAGTCCCTAAGGCGGTTTGACGTTGTAGTCAACACCGGCAACTCCTGCGGCGCACCTGAAGCCAAGCTGTATTGACTCCGTCTTTCCCTTGGATCCTTCAGCTGCGAAGAGAGGGGGGGTCTGCTGCATGGGCAACAGCAGACCCTCCATATCACCCTGCCCAGGCTCTGTAGCTTCAGCTCCACTGGAGAGGACACTCCAGCGTCATCGCAAGATGTCAATTCAACACGGGAGGAGATACCGTGTCACTCCCGAGTCGGACTGCACAACCATTCTCGGCGGTGCAGATAGATTCTTAAGAAGCTACACCATCGTCTCTCGAGACGGACGGCTGCCAACGAGTAAGAGTCACAAGTATTTCCAGACCCCACATTTGTAGGCCCTAAGGGCGCAGCGGTAGCAAAAATAGTCTATTTGAAGAGATAATCCAATAATTGTAACATTGATAATAAGGAAAAAAAAACTTGGTAGTATTGTGAGATGTGTATATACATTCACAATAATGTTAATGTCTGAAACAACGTTGTGAAGAGTTAAAACCTAGGAAAATCAGTGTGTTGATCCAAACCTCTGCCCAAAACTCCTAGCAGATGAAAAAGACGTCAGAGCCTGTGTACACAGATGGGCCATTTGCCGAAGGCGCAGGCCTCAGCACTTCCAATCCGGGAAGAAATCTGACCTGAGGAAAAGGAGAGGAAGAGAATACCTGGAAAATTAAAGTTGAGGCAGTTATAATACATTTGTCTATATTTAAAATGGGGAGCTAATTTGCTGAGCTGAGTGGTTAAATGTACAAAAATGCAAATGTTTTGTGGGTTTGGGTTCCCCGGTTTGCCCACTGAGCAACAGGCATTAGCAGTTGAGCGGGGGTAAACTGAAATACCAGATATCCTATGACCTGAAACCGTTTTAGCCTCCACCTCATTTTTTTGTCCAGATCCCATAAGGATTTCCTGTCCTCTAATTCAACAGCACACACACCCCTTTCTCCCTGCTTCCCCAAAGTAGGCCTGTAACCTCCAGACCTATAATTTTAAGGGAAATAAAAAGGCAGAGTCACCAAATCCTCATACCTTTCAAAATCCTGTCAAATATTTTTGTCTTGGTCATTCTATCCCCCTTTCCCATTTTCTTCCTGAAATCTGCCATTCAGGGACAGGCTTTATGGAAGGGAAGGGCCAGTTCACCTAGAATAAAAAGTGTAGGGTAGGAAGGAGAAAGCATATGACAGCTGCTCATCAGACCAAATGAGAGAAAGTCATTTTAATAGTAAGGAGAGATTTGGCAGGAACATTGGAGTAGAAAGTGTCAGCTTGATCCCTCAGAAACCTCCCTAGGGCTCAGTCTGGTGCACAGCAAGTGGCAGAAGATTAGAGCAGCAACTCCACATTGGTATGACTAGGAAGCCAAAAGCAGAGAAGCAAGGCTCAAGCCTCATTTCTATTTGGAACCCTGCAAAGTGTCTCTGATCTCATGGGCTGGTAATGCACAGGAGAAATCGAGGCATATCATGTTTTGGCACAGAAAGACTGAAATTACACAGAATTTCCTTTGATTCCCATATGGCATAAGGGGGATGCCAGCTGAGTACTCATGGACTTGCTGTGGTGTCACCATGGTGAAGGGGGCGGTTACTTTATAGCAGGAGCTGTAAGGTAGACAGCCCAGCCAGGGGCAAGATAGAGATGCAGCAGAAAAAGGATTATTAATACCAGTGAGCCCCTGGCTGGTTTGGCTCAGTGGATTGAGCGTCGGCCTGCGAGCTAAGTGTAGCTGGTTCGATCTTCCAGTCAGGGCACATCAGAGAAGGAAAACTCTGACTCCAAAAAACCTCCGCTGCCTTGCGGCATACCTCTTCAGGGGAAAGGCTAAGGGAGTAAACCCCGACAGAAAATCCGGAGCCGGAGTCCCTAAGGCGGTTTGACGTTGTAGTCAACACCGGCAACTCCTGCGGCGCACCTGAAGCCAAGCTGTATTGACTCCGTCTTTCCCTTGGACCCTTCAGCTGCGAAGAGAGGGGGGTCTGCTGCATGGGCAACAGCAGACCCTCCATATCACCCTGCCCAGGCTCTGTAGCTTCAGCTTTACTGGAGAGGACACTCCAGCGTCATCGCAAGATGTCGATTCAACACGGGAGGAGACAGATACCGTGTCGCTCCCGAGTCGGACTGCACAGCCATTCTCGGCGGTGCAGATAGACTCTTAAGAAGCTACACCATCGTCTCTCGAGACAGACGGCTGCCGACGACGAATACCAGTGAAAGCTGAAGTCAGATAAGTTAGTCAAGGAAGACCAACTGGGCTTAGTGCGGAGAAACTAGACCATCAGTTTTACTAGTTTTAGTCACTCAGTGGTAGCAACTTTGGTAAGAGCAGGGGCCAAAATTGAGATGCCACACAGACTACACCTCAGCTAGAGGTCAAGGACAGTTTGCTGACAAAGGCTCTTTCCTCTCATTATCAGAACTCCCTTTCTACCCAGATCTTGGAAGGTCTTGGAAAGGTGGAGGTGAAAGAAAGACTGGTTAGAGAAAACTAACAGCCTTAATAAGGGGATCTTGTCTTACTGAATATTTCCCTTAAGTTAGACCATTTAAAACTGGAAGAGACAAACTGACTGACTTGGTAATTTTATGTGTTTTGTCTATCATCAATGGGAATAGGAACTTATGAGAAAGAAGGCATATGGGAATTTGGAGGCTCTGGAAATCTGCATAAAAGCTGAGGAGGTAAAACTAATACTGTCAAACCATAAGTACTAGGTAGAGGTGGTCCTAATTGGGTTGGGGGCCTTCACTTAGTAGATCAGGTAATCTTTTTACCTAGATCATTTATTCATACTTGTGTCTCAAACTGGCCCAATTCTGTGTACAGTTCACACTCCAGAACTCTAAGATCAGGCTGACACTAATCAGCAAATCATAGTTTCACTAATTAATTCCCTGCCCTATCCTGCTTCCCTTGGTTCCTTTCAGCTGAAAGCATTTCCCCAGTGAGTAACTTGCACAAGAATCTCTGGCTAGGGCTCTCCTTCTAGGGACTCAATCTAAGACAGTTGAGCTGGAGCTGGAGCAGAAATTTACATCACCCAGACATCCTTGACTTGGATTAGGATCAGTAGTAAGGAAACATTGAGTTATCTCCTTCTGAGAAAGGAGTGATGATTTTTTTTCCTTTTTCTTTTCTTTTTTTTATTTATTGATTTTTAGGGAGGTGGGGGAGGGAGAAGGGGGGAGAGAGACATCAATTTGTGATTCCACTTATTTATACATTCATTGCTTGCCCCTTGCATGTGCCCTGACTGGAGATCGAACCCGCAACCTGGGTGTATCAGGATGATGCTCCAGCTGAGCTACCTGGCCAGGGCTGAAGTGATAATTATTTATTTTATGAAATAACTGCATTCCATTAGGTAGAAATATTTTTTAAAGTATATGTATAGGAAGAAAATAGTTTGGATATTAAATTATAATGGACCTTTTGTTCACACAGCATTGGTTTCTCTTTTCTAATAGTACCTAGTTTTCCTTTTGGAGTTTTTCTCTCCCAGTTGTACATGGGCTTGATGAGATAGACATCCTGGTCCTTAGAGACTCGTCACCCATGAGGGTAAGTTTGTGACCCAGGCTTGCTCAATCCTGAAAATTTGAATCTTGAGCAATGATTCAAGCAAGTTACAATGATCATGTTTAGTTTTTTTTAGCAGCACTAGTAGAAGAGAACTGTGGGAAGTTTCTGCCTCAATATATTTTTAAATATTTTTAAATATTTATTTTTAGAGAGAAGGGAAGAGAGGTAGAGAGAGAGAGAGAGAAACATCCTTGTGTCAGAGGTCCATTGCTTCTCACACGTCCCCAACTGGGGACGTGGCCTGCAACCAAGGCACGTGCTCTGACTGGGAATTGAACCAGTGACCTTTCGGTTCACAGGCCAGCACTCAATCCACTGAGCCACACCAGCCTGCCCTCAGTATTCTAACTGCCTAATATCTGTTTACAAGTCTCCAGCCTTCCGTCTTCCATCGTGATAACTTTTTCATAACTTTCCAAAAATGTATTTTTGCTCAAATCAGTCAGTTGCTATTACATGCAGTCCTTCAATCCCAGAGGCTTATCTTGAACAGGAAGCATTGCTAATTTCAGGGAGGAGAGTAACGAAGTATGGATGATAGTTGCTGGCTCCATCTCAGCTGCCACTAATGTCAACCAAAGTCAATTGGGCCCTCAGCATTATGCCATGTGGGGCATAAATCAATCATTTTCTAGGGGAGTGCCAGGCTCTATCTCAAGGCTGCCACTGAACATCCAAGGCAACCAGCAACATGCCCAAGTTTCTGGCTTTTTCCTTCCTGTTCAGACTTCAAAAAATTCCACACCTCACAGGCAAGAGATTTGATTTCCTGACCAGCCAAAGGCGCTGGATGACGCAACGGGAATGATGGAAGAGTCAACTCTCTCTAGGGAAAACTGTGACCAATTGGAAATAGGAGAAAGGAGAGAGCTGCGTTCCTCCCAGCCATCCAGCCATCGGTCCACTGCCTGCGCTGCCAAGGAAACGTTGTGGATGGCTTGTGCCAGGCGGTCAATTTCTTTTGGCAGAAGGCCGCCACGCTGTCGCACTATTGATGTTAGAGATACAAAAAGAATTATTAGACTACAAAGTACTTGGCATTTGTGTTCCTGAAATGAGCCATTGCCCATTTGCTTTCGCTAAGATGATTCATAACACAGAAAATCTTGTGAGGGAACTCTTAGCCGTTACAGACAACGACAAGGTACTTCTTGCGCAAAGAAATGGGTCAGGCCAGTTCAGTGCTGTCTTCTTTAAACCTGGTCTGACTGAAAGCAGAAAGATGTGCTATGTGGTGAGCTAAAGTTGCAGAGGAAGCCTAGAACTTTGGAACTTGGGACTGTGACTGTTGTTCATTATCCTAAACTTGGGAGTTATATGAAAAATCCAGATCCGAGTTCGTGAAACCTCAACCCCAACGCCTGCTGTTTATTACTGCGCCAAGGAGACCATGCACGGAGCAGAGCCGATTTACAGACGTGTCCTCAAACTTCCTAACTAAGCCAGTGGCAATCTCCAACTTTGGTGTAATCTTTGCTCTTCTGGTGCCCAGAAGAACATTGGCTCCGCTGGTGTCACGGTGATGATCATCTGCTATGACCTGCTGGGCGTCGCCCTCAAAGAGTAACCTTTCAGTCCTGGAATACAAAGTGCATGCTGGTAACTACTGCTTGTACAACACACGCCAGTGTTTCAGCATCAGTGGTGTGGGTTTGGGCCTGGAGTGAATTAATAACAGTGGTGGTGCAGTGGCCTTGGAGAAGATTAGCTCCATCCAATCTCAAAAGATTCATGATATTGGTAAGTCTTAAGAAATCTATGTATATCCAATGAACCCCAGAATAAAGGTGAATACTTCGTGATGCATTGGCAACACCAAAAAAGATGATGCTTTGGGGAAAAAATTATTTCTTGGTAAAGCTCTTGAACTCCATATGATCTCTTTGAAAGGTGTGGGTCTGTGGGAGGCATACAAGGTTTTCTGTATAATGCAGACAGGACTGAAGATGTTCAGCAGCTGTCCACCTTCATGAAAAATTCTTTGGAGATACATCAGCTATGAACACATCCTAATCAATACATACTCTGCCCTTGAATAGTGTACAAAATTTAAAGTAACTTGGGAATGGCTACAAAAACTTAAACATGTTATTTTTCTTGAATGAACATGTTTATTATACATTCTTCTTTTTCCAAAGAACAACAACAAAACATCCACAACTCTGCAGACTGGTAGGACTTTGAACAGACACCTTAATTCTGACTTGAACTGGAAGCATTTTATAAATCTTTCCTGTTCTTTTCTGCCCTGGCTGGTATGGCTCCATGGACTGAATGCAGGCCTGTGAACCACATGCCTGGGTTGTGGGCCTGGTTGGAGGTGGTGAGAGGCAACCGATTGATGTTTCTCTCCCTCCCTTCCCCTCTCTCTAAAAATAAATTAATTAATTTAAAAAAATCTTTCCCTTGCTTTCCTAACAAATTCTAGCTTATATTGTCTTTGCCGCTAGTTTTTCCAACTAGATCTCAGTACTCAAACTTGTCTGTGGACTTAATTATGCAATCTGCAGTTAATGTTTCTGGAGACACAAAAGCACACATCATGGAGGGTAGCTGGGGTCCTTTAGGCACTGAATCTCAATGCCTTCTAAAATGACAGCAGTGGGATCTCCTGGGTTCCACAGCTATTAACTCAGTTCAACATTGACCATGCAGTGAGAGTTTGGGAGGAGTTGTAGGCTAAAGGTCAACTGGAGAACTTTCTTTATACTGTTATTTTCATAAAGAGATAAAAGTGACATATAGCAAAGTCTATTTTTAATACCAAATACTTTATATCTCTATGCATTTAAATTTCTAGTAGTACAATTCTCAGTAATAAATGTAGAGACTTAGAATTTGTTAGAATCCATGATTTTGTGCATTAAATATAGCATTACATTAGCCACATTTCCCACCACCACCCCCCTTTTTAAGCTGCTTCATAAAAAAGATTTACAAGTTCTCTAGTTCACTTTTGCTTTCCTTTCAATGAGTAGGAAAGAAGGTTGATTGGTTGCTTCTTTATTTTTCAGTTATGCCGTTGAACTAAATTTTTCTGGTAAACCCCCCTATCTTTTTTTCACTTGACCGTTCTCTTCATAGTGTTTGAGCAGAGCGATACTGTGAGTTCTCAAAGATCTGTACTGAAGAGTCTTTTCCCCTATTGTTTATCCATTGTCAGTATTTGATGTTGAATACATGAAGGACATTAAAATCCTAAAACATCTGAGAGAGAGAGAGAGAGAGAGAGAGAGAGAGAGAGAGAGAGAGAGAGAGAGATTTCCTCTTCTTTCCCCCTCCTACAAAATTCTCTGAAGCAGTTTCTCTATACAGTTTGTCCAGTGTAGTATAGACGGTGCCAACACTCCCACACAGTGACTAACTCTGTCTCTTTGAGGCTCACCGCAAAGCAGTTACCAGCACAATACTATGTCTGCGTGTATTACTTGACATCTGAACCTTCTCTTTCCCTCCCTGCCCTGTCATGCCCTCAGATCATACCTCATAGAGAAAACATCAGCGCTTAATCCCTGCCTCAGGTTGTGCTCATGATAAATATTCCTTTGTATGTTTATTTTTGTACTTTTTTTAAAAGCAGGTTTTCACAGTTATTATCATTATGTACCCTCCACCTTTTGCACTGCAATCTAAGCTGACTGATCTATTGCCCAATAGTACCAATTCTCCAAATCAAAGTGTCCGAGGGATATTCATACATGCTTGTGTGATTCTTTTTAATAGAAGATACACCAGACAATCTATCCATTTCTGTTCCCCAGAAATAAAATAACTAGAAGGGCTGGTGCTCCTCTTCCATGTATTTGAATTTCAATTCTGGAAATTTCTTCGGCCTGTCTTTGGGCAGTGCAACAAACCCTTGCTTGATGATTTCCAGGACCCATTCCACTGGCAGCTCAGCTCCAGCTTGTAGCAACCTTGAACTAAAGAAAGTGATTAACAAATCAATCTTTTACATTATATACTGAAATGAGAAGTGATTTCAGAATTGTTCAAAGAGATCTCATTTGTAAAGCAATGCATACACCAATTTGTATTGTGGTGAAGAGAATTTGTCAGTCAGGGAATAATGCTCTCTAACATCATTCAAATCACTTCTTCCATGACATTTAAGTCTTGTGCGTAATCTGGTAAAGGAACATCATTGGAACTCAGCAAACCACTCAAGAATTAGGTGGCTTGTTACAGAACTTTGTTGTGTTTTAGGTAGGAAGGAAAACAAATGCAGGGTTAGGCAAAAGTAGGTTTGCAGTTGTGAGTATACAAAACACAGAGTTTATTCTTGTATTATTATTTATTAATTATTGTATTATTTTCCATATGAACAATTGTAAACCTACTTTTGCCCAGCCCTGTAGATTAATGGCTTATTATAAAAGGCTATAATTTAGGAACAGCCAGATAGAATAGACATATAGGGCAAAGTATGTGGGGAAGGGCACAAAGCTTCCATGCTTTTTGAGCATGTCATTCTCCTTGAATCCCTATGTATTCACCAACTTGGAACCTCTGCATTGTTTTTCATAATACTTAGTTCTTTCTCCTAAGTAGGAAATATTAATTTCACTAGTTAAAAGCAAAGTATGGTTTAAAAAATTCTAATTTGTTTTGAACTGTACTAATGATGGTTATAATATATAACACAGTGAAAACAATATATTTATTCCATTATAACTATTTTCAAACAGAAATAGAAGTATTTAAGAGTCAAGAGTTTTCAGCAGAAAGAATTCATTCTGTCCCACCATCCCGCTGAGCCCCATGCTCAGGGCTGCTTTAGTCTTGGTGGAGAGGCCCCTGCAGCCAGAGGGTTTGCCTTTTCCAGTGGGCTCCAGGATGCAGATTCATTTGAAACTAGTGGGGCCAGAGGCCATAGCCTGTAGATGGAACATTCCACACACACTAAGAAGAGACTAGAAAGAAAAAGAGCCTCCAATGGTACTGAGAAAACTAGGATAATATAATGCTCTAGACACCAAGAGTGACTTTCAAGGACATGGTCAATTTTAAATGCTATATATATGGATAAATCAAGGAGAAAAAAAAACGGACAAAAATTACATAGTAGTGAAATATATCTCTTTTCTGCTAAGCCTTCTTGAGGCTTTAGGTTATTTATTACTTTGGGAAAGTCTGGGGAAATGAAAATAATTGAGATGCCCTACCTTCACAAAATCCATTTCACTTCTCTGCTTTCCTTTTCCTGCATATATGAGAAACTACAGCCTCCTTTCTAGCAATGTCTATTGTCCATCCATTGCTATAGCCCAGCAATTTTCAACCTTTTTCATCTCATAGCACACATAAACTAATTACTAAAAGTCTATGGCACACCAAAAATATAGGTGTAATTTTGATTCATTCACACTGGACAGCTATTGTTGTGTTGGCTGTTGTCAATCTAAGGGAAAAGAGGTCAGTGGCCCTGACTAAATAGTTAGATATTGCATGTTTTAAATTTTTTTGCAGTAAACCAGTTGAAAATTTATGCTCTAGTCAACTTTTGCAACTTTTCCTCAGGAATACATCTTAACCCACTATTTTTTTATCTGCTATAGTCTGTCATGACAGATAATAACAGGTGTATCAATGTTTCCAATGCTTGACATTTAACTTGGCTATTCAGAATGATGATGTCTCTTTTGATGACCTAGATGCTGTTCAGCAGGGGTAAAGTGATAGGGACACATCATTGATCATGCCTACCTACTTTGTTAACCTTTAAAATGTAAGCTTAGGGATTGTTTAGAGTTCATCTTCATTTTCTCTTCAAAAGCCTATGTCTATGGGGTAGGGCTTCTGACAAAGGTTTTCAAAAGAAACATAATTCAGCTGGAATGTTCCTTTGGCCTTTTCTTCCCCCCTACCTGAGGTTTTTTTTGTTTTTGTTTTTTTTTTTTTTTTTTTTTTTCATTGCTTTTATAGAAAGGGGAAGGGAGAGAGAAAGGCAGAGAGAGAAACATTGCTATAAGAAAAAAACTTATCAATTGGTTGTCTCCTGTGGGGATTGTATGTACATGAACCAGGGATTGAACCCACAACATACATATGTGCCCTGACTGGGAATCGAACAGGTAACCTTTTAGTTAGGGGACAAGACTCCAACCAACTGAGCCACACTGCCCAGGATTGGCCTTTGCTTTTATTTTCCTCATTTTTTTTCTGTGGCCACAATGTTTGTAAGGGTAAAGCCATCTTACAACCATAAAGACAGAAGCCACATGTTAGGTAGGCATAGTGATAAATAAAATGAGGAGCCTAGTTCCTTGCTGACATTCTCAAATAGTTTCATTAGCCCTGGGGTGCCTATCTCTAGACCTAATAAATCAGAAAAGCAGTCTGCTTTTGTTTAGTCACTATACAAGTGGTACCTAAATAAAATAGAATTATCTTCTGCAGGGTGAGCCCCTTGTAGTATAGGCCTCACCCACTAGGTGACTGTTCTAGGAACCCATCTGTATCAGTGTACCTGCAGGTGTTGTTGTGAGAGGCTGAGTTTGGCTTCAGTGAATTTTTTTTTGAAGACTCAATGCATTTGCCCATTTCATGATGGGTAATCTATGAGCACACCTGCCCATACCACACTGAGTGTTCAGCAGTTTTTAACCAGAGATAGCATGACCCCCATTCCCTGCCCTCCTTATTCACCCATCTCACCCAGATGAAAAAGGTCCTCAAAGGGAAACATTTTGCTGATGCGGAAGAGGGGAAACAAAAAATGGCAGAAGCACTAAAAAGCATAAAAACTGATGAGTTAAAGAACTGTTTTGAGCAGTGGAAAAAACATCTTGATAGGGGTAGTGCATCAAATGGAGAGTACTTTGAAGATGACTGAAGTTTAAACATGTAAGAATAAATACACAATTTTTAAATAAATAAATTCTGGTTTGGTGGGAGTCCCCCTCCAGTCTGGTTTTCTGTTGCATGAATTACAATCCTACCCAGACATTTAACTGCCTTTCCCACTAGATCATATCAGGTACCATGTCTGTATTTACTACCTGTGTTATGATAGAAAACCCAACTCAAAACTCTTTTAAGATATAAGGAAGTTTATTAACTCACATAACTGGAGACCCAAAAATAGGATGGACTTAAGAGTTGATGTGATTCCATTACCCCAGTCCCATTTGTCTGCTATTCTTTTGGCCTTCCCCATGTGTTGACTTCATATGCTCTGGTTGCCATCAAAAGCATTGTAGTAAATTCAAGCCTTATATTAAAGCTCAACATTTCTGGTGGGAATGTGAATCACTTCTGGAAGTTTTCCTGGAAAAGATTTTCTGAAAACCCTCTCCTTACAACTCATTGAAGTGAAGTCAGGTACTTGCATGATCTTAATCCAGTCCCCAGCAAGAGGGTGCTTTCTTTGCATTCAACTTCTTTAACTCCCAAGACTTAGAGCTGCTGGAGTACACAGGAAAAATTCCAAGTCCACAGATTTCCATTTATTCAACAACTGTACTGATCTGCTAGTGACTTTTTCTGGAAAAGTAAATCATAGTGAAGTCCTTAAAGTTCCTTTTTTTTTTTTTAACCAAAATGAAGAAACCAGAGGGGTGATGTTCTGCTCCTCTAGGGGAACAGTTGTCAAACTTAAAGTTTCAAATCATCCAGAAATTCCAAGATACTTTACTGTCAATAACTGAAGATAACTACTGATTTTTTAAAATAGTTAATTTTCAAAGATGTGAACGTTTTATATTTTCCATGGAGATTTGTCTCTGAAGGAGAGAAAAAGAATGCCTTCAAATTTTCATCACCAGGCAAATTTGAATCATCACTAAATTGACTCATATACCTTTCTCCTCATTCTATTAGAACATGTTGTTTAAACAGTTTGGAGCTGTAAGGTAATACTATATCTGCTGTCTCCTTAGAAGGGCCATTGATAAAGTCACTACTTGACAATACCAGTTCATACTGATAAGCTTGGCTTGCAGAACTGTTCCTGACTTGGGGGGGTCAGTGTACAAGGAGTCAAATTTCAGACTATTCTTGTGACTAGGTACTTGTGGAGAGCAGAACCAATAAAAAGACATTGGTCTGTTTAAGATAGCATAAAGTATATAAAACAAAGTGAAGTCACTCGTGTCAACTAAAATGACACTTTGGTTCAAGAGAAAAACTGCTAAAGTCACTCTAAGACACTTCTAGCAAGGGGATACACTTAAGATATCTACTCATGTGGTCAGAACAGACATGTCTGTCAAGGAGACACAGCTAAGATATCTGCCCATGTGATCAGAATCGCCATGTCTGCAGAAAGGGGCCACACATAGCTAGTCTCCTGGGGAATTTCCACTCTTGCTAGCATGGGTGTCAAGCCAAACAGCCTTGTAACACCCATAGGTGTTTGGACAAATTCCAAACTTGGCATCAGGGGTACCCAGAGATTTATTGAAAGGATCCAGAAGGGTGGAGTACACTACTTTTCAGGTAAAACTGAAGCAGGTTCCAGACCACTGCTGAGACAGCTGAGCTACACACACCAGAGTGCTGCTCCGTGCCAGGTTGATCTCTCTTGGCACTGGCTGCCAGAGGCTCTGCCCTGCTGGAATGAGGACTTCACCTGCCCTGCTGCCCATCTGGCTCCAGAGATCCTTCCTTGCAAGATGCTGACAACTCCTCTGCCCACCGTGCTGTCTCTCAGACCTGCGTACTGAGACTCTGGCACTCAGGTTCATCATTCCCCCATTGATTGCTGTGTGTGTGTGTGTGTGTGTCTGTGCGCGTGTGTGTGGGTTATAACTCTTAGACTGTTAGAATGTGAGTAGGATATTAATGCATGTTGATGTTCTACTCTGAGTGAACCTGCATTTAATAAAAGCTGAGTGAATAGCATAGTTCCTGTGTGTGACTCTTGTCTATTCCTTGGTGCTGGGCTGCTCAGCAGGCAGCTAGCTGAGCAGCTGTCGGGCTGACTTATGGGAAACTGTATCACGAACTGATGCTGGTGACAGTACTAACCACTAAACCACTCAACCACTCATCTTCTCCTGCAAATGGGCATTATGATCGGTTGTTGCTTTTGTCACGTGCAAAACTAAATGAGATTCAGTACTTCTGCACAATTCCAAGTAATATAACAATTTAATACACTTGGTTCTTTATTCATTTATCCAAACGTCCCAACTGATCATTCATTTGGCCTCCAAATGGGCCAGAAATTTAACAAAAAAAGGTGTGCCTGGGATTGGGGAGAGGGGGACCGTCGGTCCCTGTCGCAGTCTAGGGGTTGCTCGGCCCTCCGCACCGAGACCCAAAGACTTAATACTGCTCGCGGCCCAAGGATCTGGATGCGGGTGCTGCTGAGGGAGTCAAGCTCAGACTTCGCCCTGCGCGAAATGAGAAGCGGGAGCCATCTGAAGGTAATGCAGTACATCCGCTGAGTCATCGGGACCGCGGCCAAGGAAGCACAACGCATTCCCACCTGCCCGAAGGGAGAGTGGGAGCACAGACAAATTGGTGCAGCCTCAGGACTTTTGGGGGAGTAACTCCGACACAGCGCGCGCCTGACTCATGCAGGAGGTTTCCAGGCCTGGGGAACCGGAAACGAACCCCGGGCACGCGCCAGAGAGTAGGCGGGGCCCCTCTGCCGGAAGTGCCTGCGGCTGTGGCTGAGGACTTGGCTGGGCTACGCTGTCTTCGCAGTTCCCCAGCGGAGCGTCTGCGTTGGGAGGGGATCCAGATCCTCCCCTGGTGGGAGAGCGCAGGGCGGGACCCAGTTAAGACTTGGATCCCGTGGTGTGTAGGAATAGTCGCTGAGGGAAGGGAGGGAAGGAAGTTTGGCTAGCCTGCCAGTGAAGGCTTCGTTCCCTAGATCCAATATGGACGGTCTCCTAACTCCCAGGGAGTCCGCAAAATTCATTGCGGAAAACAGTCGGGATGTGTTCATTGATGGCGGAGGCGTGCGAAGAGTGGCAGAGCTGCTGCTCACCAAGGTCTCGGGGCCGGAGCTATGCCTGGGGGGCTGGAAGGCCCTCCACGAGCTGAACCCCAGGACTGCTGACGAAGCCGCAGTCAACTGGGTTTTCGTTGCAGACACACTCAACTTCTCCTTCTGGGCGGAGCACGATGAGCACAAATGTCTGGTGGGGTACAGGGGGCGAACGTACAGTGGGTACTGGTCCCTGTGCGCCGCGATCAACAGAGCTCTCGACGAAGGTTGGTACCCTTTCTGCTGGTCAGACCCTGTAGCCTTTGAGGCTACTGAGAGGGTCCCAAGGAACGGGCTGGAACATGGAATAAAGTGTTAAGGCGAATTTGAAGTTCTTCTTTGCCAGCCCCACAGCTTAAAATAAAAGTGTGATAAGAAGCTGGCATTAAATCCTTATTCAGTGGGAACTGATTCTAATACGTATTACTGCAGCTAGGTCTGATGAAATCTGAAGAACAAAGGGGACAAATATATAACATTTTACACTGTCAAAAATTACAATAGTTAGAAATGGATGAATGAGTACAGGTGAACAAATAGAAAATGAGGGATTTGCTTCTGGCTTTTTATTCATTCACTTTTAGTTAATTCCTGTAACACTCATTTAGTTTCATATTAACTGTGTTGTAAAAGCAAGGGTCTAGTGGAATATAAAATCATGGCTTTGTTTCTCTGCCTTTTCTTTTCTCCCCAAGGGATACCAATAACTAGTGCTTCGTACTATGCCACAGTGACCCTGGATCAGGTTCAGCATATACTCCGTTCTGACACGGATGTTCCCATGCCTTTGGTAGAAGAGAGACATCGGATTCTCAATGAAACCGGGAAAATTCTGCTTGAGAAGTTTGATGGCTCTTTTCTTAATTGTATCCGAAAAAGTGAAAAAAGTGCACAGAAGTTATTGCATCTGGTAGTTGAAAGCTTTCCCTCTTACAGAGATGTGACTGAGTTTGAGGTGAGTTTCTTCTGTTGGGCATTTTAGAATTATTGTTTATCTTCTCATTGTCAACTCTTTTAGTTGTTAACTCTTTTACTTCCGGAACTCCTTTTGAGAATAAAAACTTAACATTTGAAGTTCGTTCCTGTGAACAAGGAAGAGCAACAATTAAGCCATATTTCGAAGATTTTACTTCTCTTATGATTTCTTTTCAGCATATTCCCTTTATTCTTTTGGCCTTTTTTCGTTGTCCTTTTAAAATGTTTCAAACCTAAAAAAAAAAAAAAAACACTGGACCTTCAACATGATGTTTTCACTTAGGGATAAGGAGGTTCTTTTAATACTTCAAAACATTTTTGCGGGCCAGGTCCCTGATTTGGGGCATGCAAGAGGCAAGCAAGCGAAGTTTCTTTTGCACATGGATGTTTCTCTCTCTTTCTTTCTCCCTCCCTTTCCCTCTCTAAAAATAAGTAAATAAAATCTTTTTAAAAAATTTACTTCATTGAATGAAAATCAGAACGTATACTAAATTCTTTATTTCTTGCATAGTTCTAATGTATGTATACCATGCATTTTCCTTTTCATGCACAGGATACTTTGACAGTACTACTTGCTTTATGGTGCAAAATTTTTAAAACAGATTTACATTTAAAATGGTGAACATTTTGTATACCCTCCCAGTGTACACCTGGATTTTGTTTCTGTAAAATTTTAAGATCTGTTATCACTGTGTATTTTAACTGTGACAAGAATGGAAGGTAACTTCAGCAGAATCACATAATATAAATATATTGACTTACTGACTAAGTCCATGTTATGTCAGATTTAAATGTTAAAGCTACCCTTTTAAAGTCACAATTCAACAACCACTAAAATTGCCAGTAATATTGCTTAAATCGTTCTTTATGATTCATAGGGTGTTTGCACATACACTCTCATTTGATCCATAAAATGGCTCTTTGGGGCCTTAGGACAAGGAACATATTGTCTCCTTTGCAGCCAGAACCAGTTGAAAAAGAAAGTTAAACTAGTTTATCTTAGGTCATTCAGTCAATAGCTAGCTTTTCAATTTTACTATAAAGTGAGAGATGGCCTGTTTATGTACGTTAAGATTCTTTTAATTGCAACATAAAAGCAAATAATACAAAACTAGAAAAAAACTTAATCAGATGGAAGAATATTTGGATGGTTATTGGTGATAGGCACATCCAGGATCAAGGACTCAATGCCATCAGAATTCAGTCTCTTCTCTTAACTTCTGTGGGCTCCATTTTTCTCTTACTGTAGATCAGCATTCTCCACAAAGTAAAAAAGCTTCGTGAACTTTGCATCTTATTGCTTTATAGCACCAGAGAGAGAGCGTGAGAGGGACATGTTCTCAGGTCTAGTTATAAAACTCCTGGGCAAGGACTGATTGAACTGGGCAGGGATTATGACCAATAAGTGTGGCTTTCAGGGCTTTGTGGATGAGGCAGCGGCAGTTCCTGGAAAAGAGGCCATAGGTCAATTTACTGTTGAACTTCATTCTGTTTTGACTAACCATTTTGCTAATGCAAACGTTACTTTGAGATTTATCTTTGTCTTCAAAGTATGTCATTTCAGCCTTGTTTTTCAGGAAATTATGGATTCAGTTCCTCAGTCCATCATTCAGACCATCTGAATATATAGGATTGGGCAAAAGTAGGTTTATAGTGTGAATCTGTGAAACAGATTTTATTCTTGTATTATTAGTTATTAATTATTGTATTATTTTCCATGCGAACAACTGTAAACCTACATTTACCCATCCTGTATTAAACTGTGTAGAAGAAATCAAACTGTCATTCACGTGGCTAAGAATCCATGTATTCCAGAGTTCACATAGTTGTAGTAGGAAATAGGCTAAAATTAAATTTAACATGACTTCAGGTTGAATGGATGAATTCTTCTCGTGGCCGGGATGGCTGAGTTGTTTGGAACATCATCCTATAATCCAAAAGGTCACAAGTTCCATTCCTGGTCAGGGCACATACCTGAGTTGTGGGTTTGGTCCCCAGTCAGAATGCACTGATAAATGTTTCTCTTCATCTTTCTCTCCCTCCCTCGCCCTCTCTCTAAAATCAATAAGCACGTCTTCAGATAACGATAAGAAATACAAAATTTCAATACTTTCTTCAAGGAATATTGTCTTTTTTCATTTTTTCCAATAAAAGTATTTTTAGTGTTAGCCAAAACACTGTATTTCTGTAACCCCTGGTTCCTACATAACACTGAGCACATAGTGAGTGCTGACTTAATGCTTTCATTAGTCAATTTACAGTTATCTTTGTATATTCATATAAAAGATACACATAATTAAAGCACTTTGTGTAATTCCAAATCTGGAAGAATTATTTTTAAAAAATATATATTTATCATAATGTCCCAATTTTCCCCCTTTTGTTCCCTTGCACCCTGGAAGAATTCTAATGAGCAATTTTGGGACTGCTTTGAAATTCAGGAAGTTTTAAAATCAAATATACCTTTTTATTCATATTTTAAAATTTTCTAATTGCAAAAGTAAAACGTATTAATTACAGAATTTGTGAAGTAAGCAGAGAAACAGTCTCTATTGTACTAAGAGGTAACCACTGATTATAATTTGGTCTTTTTCTCTGTGTGTGTGTGAATGTGTATGTGCACAGGCAGGGAAGAGTTAGTATCATGCTATATAAGCTTTAAAAATTAACATTATGAACATCTTTCTACATCAATAAAAATTCTTTCACAGTGCAATTTTTTTTAGTACCAATTTTAATGGCTTCACAGTATTTTGGTGTATGGATGTACAATCCCATAATTATTTGTCCAAACTATTTTACCACAATAATTGTGTTTGATACACAGTTTATTTTTTAAACTGGATTTTATGTCTTATTATTTTCAGTTTTATGTGATAATAAGCAATATTGCATAACAGTTGAACATCCATAATTATTTTCTTAGAATGGATTCCTAGTAGTGGAAATGCTGAGTCAGAACATGGCCAGTTTTTTCCAGCTTGTAATATATAAAAATGCTAAATGTTCCTTAGAAAGATGATAACAAAGATGATCAATAGCAGCATGTGAGAGTGCCCTTCCCTTCTTCAGAACATGGTTATGGTATTTGTTGCTATGTTTTAAAATTGTTAACAAGTTACATAAAAATAGTCATGATTATTTTTAATGCATACTGATTTACTGAGATTATTATCATATTTAGGTATAAACAGATTAATGAAAGTAGAAAATTTTAATTCAGACAAGCTTAGATCAGTGATTTCTCAGGCTGGCTGTGCCCTAGAATCGGTTAAGAAGCTTTAAAATTCAGATTTATTTCCAGTACACCACCCTCAAAGATTCTAGTCAATGGAAAGAGCTTTTTTTTTTAAGCTCTTAAAGTGACTATGATTTAGAGTATGCATAACTATATAAGAGTCCTAATTAATAAATTGGCTTCCTTAGGCTGTCATGTTTACTCTGATGTACTGTTAAATATGCATGAAAAATATGAGCTTTTTTATATTTTAATAAGTAACATTATATGCTACTCATAAACATTTATAATTCTTGATCTTTCTAATTTGTGATAAACTTATTAAAGAAAATCAACTCATGGTCATAGCGTTTTTCATTGACAACTACTTTTTAAAGGTACTATTTTGAAAATATTTTATTTACAAAGCAATATTATGGAACATATAGGGAACTGTTATTTTGGTATTTGCTGGTATTTTCAGTGATATCAGTTAATATTTTAGAGATGTAGAATTTGATTACTAAGATCATCTGATAACTAAAACTATCATATTTTAAGAAAATGTTTTATAGGTGACTTAAATTTATTTTTTCAGTCCTCACTTGAATCATATGGGTATATTTATTTTAAGGGTATTATAATCTAATCTTCATGATATAGTAGTTGGATACCCCAAACAGTGGCCCTGATGTGACAATTTATGTTTTGTTAGGTGCTAGCACTCATTTTGTTATATAAATCTGGTTCGTAGATTTTTTTTAAAAGTTGTATTTATTTTTAGAGAGAGGGAAAGGGAGGAAGAAAGAGGGAGAGAAAAATCAATGTGCAAGAGAACCAGAGCAGTTGCCTCTCGTGTGCCCCCAACTGGGGACCTGGGCTGCAACCCAGGCACGTGCCCTGACTGGGAATTGAACAGGTGACCCTTTGGTTTGCAGTCTGGAGCTCAGTCCACTGAGCCACACCAGCCAGGGCAGGTACATAATTTTCCCAGTTTGCTCTATGAATCTTGTTAAATATAGAATAGTTTCTATCCATCATAGTAAACATTATGATATAATAATAATTGTGTTTGATACACAATTTTATTTTGTAAATTAAGTTTTGTGTCTTGCAGTTTAATAAACTAGACTTGAATTAGAAACCTAATTACCATATATAAGTCCAGTTTATATAAAGGAACAATTGCCAGGACATCATATTTTGATAGATTTGGGGATATAGTTTATATACTTATTAATGGTGATTTGTTTCCCATGACATGCAATTTAATTTGCAGACTTTACAGCTTGTCAGAAAATGAGCAAGTGTATTAACCCTGGAAAACAAAATACTGAATTTCTTAATGTTGGCCTTAGAAAGTTTAACTTAGTAAAAGTTGGTCTGGATTGATTGCTGTAGGTGTACTTTATGCTTAAGCAATATTAGGTTATATCTCATTAGGACACAGTATCACTGGAGTTTTTGTTAGTAAATAAAGGAATTTATATAGTCATCTGAAGGAATTTTTATATGGAGCCTTTCCTTGAAGAATTTTACTTTTTATTTATTTATATCATTTACATATGAAAATAGTCTTAAAGTTGGTCAGGATATATTTTGGGAGCTAGTGATATTGATTATTCATGTCTATCAGATAAGCAGTTATAAAAGATGATTGGGATTATTACCTTTGGTATTAGGACTAGGAGTAGATCATAATTACCTTTCCATGTTTTTCCATAGTCTATACTGATCTGCTCTTGTAGTTTTGTAGAGAATTTTTGAGTTAAATTATAACCCGCTATCTTATAATACCTGGTTAAATTTGTTTCTTCCATGCATAAACATAGTTTGTAGTTTATTTTTGTTATATTATTGACTTTGACTATTTCCAAAAATGGTAGACTGAACAAATTCTGACTGTAGATCGTATTATCTGAAAGGAAACAGGTAAAAAAATGAATGTTGTGAATCTCTTCAGAGGTGAGCTTAGGGACAATTATTTTCTTCTTTATACTTTTCTGTATTTTATACAGTTAATGTAAATTATGTTGCAATTAGAAAAACATTTAAATTTAAAAAACTGTAAAGAAATACTATCGAACTATTAAAATTAATAAGTAAGTGGATTATAGTGACACAGAAATATGTACATGAAGTAATGCCATTGAAAAAGAACACTAAATAGTACCATGATTACATATATTGTATTTTATGTTCCTTAAAAAATACAGGAAGTAGCCCTGGCTGGTGTGGCTCAGTGGACTGAGTGCTGGCTTGTGAACCAAAGGGTCGCAGGTTCGATTCCTAGTCAGGACACATGCCAGGTCCCCAGTTGGTGAGGTGTGAGAGGCAACCACACATTGATATGTCTCTACCTCTCTTCCTCCCTCCCTTCCCTCTATAAATAAATAAAATAAATAAAATCTTAAAAAATATATAGTAAGTAAATTTGGAGTGATAGAGCTAATTTAATATTTATTAGACCCCCCCTTTTTTTGTGTGTAAGAGATCTAAATTCTTATCAACAGAGTAAGATTACTGTCCCCATGAAAAATATTTTTAGTGTGGGTCATTTTTTTTTATAGCATTTCATAAAGCTTTCAGATACCCAAATAACGTTTATATTCTCTTCAATCACCAGGGAAAAAGAATTTCTTTTTACAAACGGGCCCAAATCCTTGTGGCAGATACGTGGAGTGTGTTAGAGGGAGAAGGAGATGGCTGCTTTAAGGACATCTCCAGTATTACTATGTTTGCTGACTATCGATTACCTCAGGTTCTTGTTCACCTGGGAGCCCTGAGATACTCTGATGAACTACTGGAGAAACTTCTCAAAGGTTTGTCAACTTAATTAAGACATTCTTTGTTATATTATGAACTATTGTTGAGTCTCTATCTAGTTTCTTTTACAGAAGGTTTCCTTTCCTTAGATAAAAGCACTATTTATGGTTAAAAACATGTAAAGAAAAACAGAAGGGCAGTTGAAATATGGAAAAAAAAATTGCTTTTTGTTGTTTATACTGTGGAATATGTATAATTGGGAAATTGTGCTATTTAAATATCATAATTTCAGAGCATCACAATAAGATGAAGTCGAAATTTATGTTTAATGGTGGGCAACACTAAGCATGTCAGGTGTAGTATTTGAAGAATGTTAATTAAGCCAAAGAGCACACTATGGCATGAAATTAAAGGTGGGGCTGAGAGGTAGTATGTACTGGATTTTGAGTCAGGAGGCTCCAAGGTCTTCCACTGCGTTATCTTGCACAAGTCACTCACTTTTTTAGGCTTATTTATTTACCATTATTGGATTTGATTATTGATTCTCAAGAGTAGAAGCCTTATTATAGTATATGAGTACAAATAATTATGTTTGTGTGAGAATTAGCTTTTTGTTTTTTAAATATTTCTTTATATTGTATAATTTTAATGTTAATTTCTCTTTTAATGTTAATGTTAAAAATAAATTTCTTTATTTTTAAAAAAAGTAGTTTTTATGATTACATCATTTTCTCTTGTGAAATAGATTTCAATCATCCAAAATAAGAATAATACAGAATATAAAGGTACCATTGTTCCCGCAGTTGCTTCTGCCAGGCTCTTATGCTGTCCTGGGCAACCCACTTTGTTTTTCTGTTTCCTCATTTGAAAAATAACAAGTCATTTTATGTCGTAATGCTGTGTCCTGGGTCATTAATTGTTGGATACCTTAAAAAGGGACAACTGTTAACAGTCAGGGATCTTTTTACATACAGACATAGTCAGCTGATCTTTTGTTTTTTTTGGCCAATGTGTATGCTGCTCATTCCTATTGCTAAACATCCTCTTGCCTGGTTTCCTTCACCACATTTTCTTTTTTTTCAATTAAAGTCCTACATATCAACAAAGGCTTAGCTCCAATTCTACCTCTTCTACATAGCTTTTCCTGACTTTTTACAATTTGTCCTTCTCCCTCTCTTGAGTTTTTATAGCACCCAATTGTGTCTGCTACTGTGAGAAAAACCCTGGTGAAAAGGGATCCAACCAGCATAGTTGTACAGAGTTGTCTGAATTTTCTTCTACCATCCATTTCATCTCAAAACTCTTCTCCAGATGTCCATCTGTAGCTGTTACTGCCTCCACTTTGTCCAGCTTTTAAAAGGAGACTCTGCTGTCCCTGACTAGTCTGACATAGCGTGAACAAACTTCTTTGCCCCCTAGTTTATTTAAACAAAATTACATATTTTCAAAAAGTACTTTATTAAAGCTAACTAGAGGAGAAACAGAAATTATGAATGTAAAGGTGTATACATTGATTAAAAAAAAAAAAAACTATCATAAGTGAAATCTAAAACCAGGTGGCTTGACTAGATGAAGTAGAACTTTCCTTCCCTAACCTCTAATGATACTTCTTTCAAATGTGAGGATGTGATACACTTACATTCTCTTACTCTCTCCTTTTCTGGATATCTCCAGGACAGCACTTGGAAGGCCTATATAGATTTCTGTTCGTTTTATCTTTAACCCATTTCTTCACCAATATACCAGTTCTCGAGTGGAGATGGGAGGTGATATTTATTTGGCCCCTTAGAAGTCCTCTAAATTTTGCAGTATTTTTCCCCATGGCATTAAACCTAATTTTAAATCCTTCTTTTTTTCCAGTAATTTAATAATCTTGCTGCCATATTTTTAAATTTATGGTTACCTTATATTTACTTAGTAAATATTTATTGGGAAGCTAGTAAGTGCAAGGTGCTATGCTAGGTCCCAGGAATATTGAGACAAGCCAGATGTCAACCCTGTCCTTGTGGAACTTAACTTGCAATTTTGAATTAATGCCTGAATTTAGAAATGTTTAAATTACTAAAAATAAAGTCTGAGATTTATAGTGTTCAGTTGTGTTTTGTTCTACAGTAAAGCTCTGAATAGATTTTGTATCATTGACTACTAGCTCTTCTTGCTTTGTTTCTTCCCCTTGCAGGACAAATGCTCTCGAATGGGAACAGGCAAGAGGTGGAAATCAGAGGGTGCTCACTTTGGTGCGTTGAGTTGATCCGAGATTGTCTTCTGGAACTTATTGAAAAAAAGGGTGAAAAAACTAGTGGAGAGATCAATTCCATTCTTCTGGATTATTTCTTATGGGACTATGCCCGTGATCACAGGGAGGATATGAAAGGAATTCCATTTCATCGAACACGTTGTATATATTATTGACCCAAAATGTAAACTGATCCAAAGAAAACTTGCATTTTTATATCACATAATCATTGATACAATTTCACTCTGATATTAAGAGAAGATGGTGGGGTTAATTTCTCCTGATACATCACTGAGTATTCCCAAATTTATCCTTTATCTGCTTGTTTAGTTTTAACTCTGTTTTTCCTTTTTGTGGACACATGACAAATAGTGATGGAACTTTAATGCTTTCTTTAAATCTCAGATTTCTTAAAGTTAATCATGTCATAATGTGATTAACCTTCAGTGACAATATTTCATCTATTCAATTGGTATCTTTTCTCAAGGTGTACCTTAATCATTGCTTCCAGTCAGGGCACATCAGAGAAGGAAAACTCTGACTCCAAAAAACCTCCGCTGCCTTGCGGCATACCTCTTCAGGGGAAAGGCTAAGGGAGTAAACCCCGACAGAAAATCCGGAGCCGGAGTCCCTAAGGCGGTTTGATGTTGTAGTCAACACCGGCAACTCCTGCGGCGCACCTGAAGCCAAGCTGTATTGACTCCGTCTTTCCCTTGGATCCTTCAGCTGCGAAGAGAGGGGGGGTCTGCTGCATGGGCAACAGCAGACCCTCCATATCACCCTGCCCAGGCTCTGTAGCTTCAGCTCCACTGGAGAGGACACTCCAGCATCATCGCAAGATGTCGATTCAACACGGGAGGAGACAGATACCGTGTCACTCCCGAGTCGGACTGCACAGTCATTCTTGGCGGTGCAGATAGACTCTTAAGAAGCTACACCATCGTCTCTCGAGACGGACGGCTGCCGACGACGACGACCTTAATCATTTGGTATGAGAGGGGGATAGGGTCTTTGCTATATAAATGCTGATGCTCTTATTTAAAAAATCATTCTTGACAGCTTAAACTTTTTATCAGTAATGACAGTGAGTTTTGTATGTAATGATTTCAGCTGAGGATATAAGCCTGTCTAGGTTTTTTTTTTTTTTTTCCTCAGAGTAACTGCATTGGAATTGAATAAAAATTTTAAAAACTTTTCTTAAACCTGGAATAGATCATTTCATTAAAATAGAATTTACCAGATATAATTTTAAAAGACTTGCAGTGAATTTGGTTATTTACTTTATATTTCAGAACTCTCATTACCTATAATGCACTCATTTCCCACTTTCATCCCCACCTTCTAACACAATCTTCATTTTTGTTACGTTTCCTACCTTGTCAGCCCTCTGTGAATCAAAAAGGTGTCCTTTCACCAAGCACTTTACTGCCATCTGCTGGAAAGTTGTCATAATAACCTTACAAACAACAACGAACATGAATGCAACCCCCCTATTCCTCACCCCCTGCCCCAGAGTTGTGTACTGCACAACTTGCACCATCATAAGTAGTGGTCCTGTATCTCTCCCTCCCCTATGTGGAACAGGGTCAGTTCTTGAAGAAATAGAAGTCTGCTTATAGAAAGGAAAAGAGATGGTAGGCAGCCCAAACGACCTTGTCTTCCACACCTTTGTATATTCAGAATTCTCCATCAGGTGGGGATCATTTCAAATTGGGGACTACTGAAGAAGAGCTAGGAAAAAGGTAAGGCTACGTTCTGAGTTGGTTCAAGAAAAGAACTAATACAATTTACTCTCTGTAGGTGGGAAAAACCTAATTACTCCCTTCTTTCACAATTCCTATTTTGACATTCTTTGGATAAACTAAGGGTTAGTTGGCATATAAATTAATCAGTATTCTTTGGTTGCAAGAATATAATTCAATTATTAAAATTCAATAACTTTGATGAAGCCTGAATTAAGTGACAAACAATAAATCGCAATGCTATTTAATAAGTCTACACCTACTTTGAGGAATGAAAATATTTGAAAAGCAAAATACTATGAGATCATAATCACACCACGCATACCCCCAACTCCAAAAGAAGAAAGCCTATTGGTTGACCAATTCCTTGTTCTCAAAATCAATCAATCAAAGAAAAAAAATGAAGTACTTATCTTTCCATTTCTATACTAACTGCATTTTAGGGTAATCTGATGGAGGGAAAGCTCTTCTTTATAGAATAATTTCAGCTAATAAACACAAAAAGGAATATTGGAATTATAAAATTACCATTTTGGAATTCATAATGAAATAATAAATCTGGAAAATGATCAATGACTGTCAAAACCATTAGCTAAAATGTTAATGGGAAATTTTTTAATGGCTGGATCAGGCTTAAAGCACCTACTAATCTTAACATCACTAAAAGTGGGATGTGCAGACACTATGTGCCTGCTAGTGTGTTGTAATAGGAAGTATACAGTCCCATTTGTGAATTATTCTTGACATAAAAATTGAACCTAAATCTAATCAAGAATCTAGATCTAACTTCTAGTTTATAAGAAATGTAGGAAATTGAGGAACAAGTTAAATGACAATAGAAAGAGGCAGTTGCCAAACCTATAATGTGAGATATTCTAAAGGATGAATGGCCTAATTTCTTTAACAAATAAATGGGGACTTCCGGTCAAGATGGAGGTGTAGACAGACACTGTGTCTCCCTCCACAACTAAGAAGAAATACAACTACCTCAAAACTAGAAACAACCAGAAGTTCCAGAAAATCAAACTGCATGGAAATCCGGCAAACAAACATAAAGAAGAAATACTCATCCAGATGGGTAGGAGGGGTGGATCCAGGGCGGAGAGGACACAGTGTGGTGGTGGCAGCAGTGGTGGCCTGGCGGAGAGCACAGTCACACGATTTAAAAAGTCAGGAGGGACACCTGGGGAGCATTCTCAGCTCCTCACTGGACCTCGCAGCTCACTGTCCCAGCACTGTGGAAAATCAAGCCCCATTGCTTCTGACTGTGCAGACCAGTGGGGGTTGGTGAGGAAGAATAAACTGCCAGTCTCTCAGCAGAGTCCGCTTGTTTAAAGGGCCCCCACGGTCCTAGAACATCTGCAGACCCACCCACTCTGGGAACGACAGCCAGGGCAGCAGCTAGAGGGGCGCCAGTCCAGTGCCGAGGTGGGAGAGGTGCCTGGAAAAGGGGCAAGTGCTGGGCAGGCAGCATTGTTCCCTCTCGGACCCCTCCCCCACATACAGCGCCACAATGTGGTGAAACAGGTCGCCCTGTACTGACGAATCCCTAAGGTTCCGCTCTTTACAATGTAACAGGAGCGACAGCTCTACCTGGGACGTGGAGGCAAACAAACACAGGAGCCTGTCAGAATGAGGAGACAGAGAAGTATGGCCCAAATGAGGAAACAGGTCAAGATTCCAGTGGGAGAACTAAGTGAGGAGGAGATAGCCAACCTAACAGATGAGGAGGTAGACAACCTAAGAGACGCAGAATTCAGAGCACTGGTGATAAAGATGCTCACAGGCTTGACAGATATGCTTGAGTATGGCAAACGTATAAGGGAAGAAGTGAAGGCTATGCTAAGTGAAATGAAGGAAAATCCGCACAAAACCAATGGTGAAGGGAAGGAAATCAGGGTTCAAGTCAATGATTTGGAACATAAAAAAAAAAAAAAAAAAAACCCATCAACCAGTGCAGAATGAGGAAGCAAGAATTGAAAAAAATGAGGGAAACTTCCCAAATTTTGTGAATGAGATGGACATACAGGCCTGGGAAGCATGGAGGGTCCCGGGCAAGCTGGAACCAGAGGGGACCACTCCAGGATGCATCATGATTGAGATGCCAAAGGTGAAAGATAAAGACAGAGTCCTGGGAGCAGCAAGAGAGAGGTGGAGAGTTTCCTACAGGGGGATGCCTATAGGACTATCAGCTGATTTCTCAGAGGATACTTTGCAGGCAGGAAGGGACGGGAAAGCACTATTCAATATGATGAATGGAAGGGCAGATGAAGTGCTTCCCTGACAGGGTGAAGCTAAAGGAATTCATCATCACCAAGCCATTATTATATGAAATGTCAAAGGGACTTACTTAAGAAAAAGAAGATCAAAACTATGAACACTAAAATGACAACAAACTCACAACTATCAACAAATGAATCTAAAAAATAAAAACAAAATCCAACCAAGCAAACCAGAATAGGAACAGGATCATAGGTATGGGGATCATTTGGAGGATTATCAGCTGGGAGTGGGGAGGGGGAGAAATGGGGAAATGGTGCAGGGACTAAGAAGCATAATCAGTTGGTACAAAATAGATGGGGATGTTAAGAATAATATAGGAAAGGGTGAAGCTAAAGAACTTATATGCATGACCCATGGATATGAACGAAGGGGGTGGGATTGCTGGAGGGAAGGGGGGTACTGGGCAGAGGGGAGCAAAGGGGAAAAATTGGAACTACTGTAACAACATAATAAATAAAATATACTTAAAAATAAAACAGACATGGAAAAAACAAATAAATGGTAAAAAAAAAAAAAAAGTTGGGATTGGCAAGGATGTGGAGAAATCGGAACCTTGGGCATCGTTGGAAATGTAAAATGGTGCAGTCATTCTGGAAAATAGTATTCCAGTCGTTCTGGAAAACAGTTCCTCAGAAGATAACAAGTAGGATTACTATATTATCCAGCCACTCCACTTCTGGATATATATCCAAAAGACTTGAAAGCTGGATTAAAGATATATTTGTATATTTTTGTTCATAGCAGCATTATTCACAATAGCCAGAAGTTGGAAGAAACCCAAGTGTTCAACAAGAGATGAATGGATAAACAAAATGTTGATATTATTCCACACAGTGGAATATTATTCAGTCTTAAAAAGGGAATTCTGAGACCTACTACAACATGGATGAAACTTTAGGACATTATGATAAGAGAAATAAGCCAGTCACTAAAGGACAAATATTGCATGATTTCAGTATATGAAGTACCTACAGTAGTCAAATTCATAGAGGCAGAAAGTACAACGGTGGTTGCCAGGGTTTGGGGAAGGAGTGAATGGGGAATTGTTTAACTTAAGGGTATAGAGTTTCAAGTTTCAAGATAAAAAGAGTTCTGGAAACTGCACAACAATGTGAATGCATTTAACAGTACTGAACTGCATACTTAAATGGTTAAGACAGTAAATTTTATATTATGTCTTTTTTACCACAATTTTCATAAAGGTGGAGTGTACCTGTCATTGCTTAAAAGAGACTTAAGCAACCTATCAACCAAATGCTACATGTGGACCACATTTGGATCTTGATTGCAAATAAACTGAGAGGGAGTGGGGAAGGGAAGAAAAAGAAGAGATAGGCATTATGTAGAAAACTATATAGTTCAGCACAGTCTTTGGGGAGGCAGTGTTGACTTTGTCATCTGACACACATAGACTTCAGATTGCCTCTGCCACTTACCAACCACGTAGCCTTAGGCAAATTACTTGTTTTCTGTTTTTAATTTTTATTTCTATGATCATTTATTGAATGTATGTAATGAGCTTAATATTTACTATGGTTTAAACACTGATTGCCCAACAACGAGGACATAAAAATAAATAATGTATGGTCTCTGCTGATACTGAAAAATAAAATGTGAGGCAACAAATAGCAGGGATAAGTCTAGAAAGGTAGGCAAAGAGCAGAATATAAAAAGCCTTTATGCCATGTCAAGAAGATTGGATTTTATCATAAAGAGCCATTGAAGTTCCTACTTTTTAAAAGTTGTCCTTTATGTATATAAAAATAATGTACTTATAAAGAAAAATAAATAAATGGAATCCCAATAAAAAATTCCACTAGAACTTTCTTCCGGAAAATGTCAAACTGATTCAAAAGTTATTTAAAAAGACAAATGCCAAGAATAGCTAAGAAAACAGAACAATAAGGAGGGGCTTGCCCTATCAGATAGCAAAATATACCAGAAAGTTATAGTAATTAAAGCAGTATGGAATTGGTACAGGAATTAAATTAATTGATGTAATAGAATAGAGGTCTCTTTTAAATAAACTCATGAATATATAGGAGTATGCTCTAGTTCATTAATTCTAAGACATAATTTTTCACATTTTATGTTAAGTTATATGAACTGGAATATATTTTCTTATTTAACATAATTTGATTTGGAGTTCCCATTACTTGTAATATAAAGTGCTCTAATCATAAACTTTTCAAACAAGTCTTTTTTTCCCCCTTAAGTAGTCCAGCGTTGGTTTCTGTTCCTTGGAATTAAGAGCATAATTGGTCAACTTTAAAAATGGTTTTTACAATCAGAGCAGAAATAAACAAAATAGAATCTAAAGAAACAATACAAAGGATCGATAAATCCAAGAGCTGGTTCTTTGAAAAGATAAACAAGATTAACAAACCTTTAACCAGACTCATCAAGAAAAAAAGAGAAAGGAACCCAAAAAATAAGGTCAGAAATGAAAGAGGAGAAATAAAAACTGACACCAAAGAAATACAAAGGACTGTAAGAAAATATTACGAACAACTATATGCCAACAAACTGGACAACCTGGATGAAACTGATAAATTCCTAGAAACATACAATCTTCCAAAACTAAATCAGGAAGAATAAGATATTCTGAATAGACAGACTACACCTAGTGAAATTGAAGCAGTTAAAAAAAAAAACAAAAAAAAACATTCCCAACAAGCAAAGCCCTGGAATGGATGGCTTCACAGGTGAATTTTACCAAACATTCCAAGAAGAACTAACACCTCTTCTTCTCAAACTATTTCAAAAAATTCAAGATATAGAGGGCTCCCAAACTCATTTTATGAGGCCAGCATTATCCTAATTCCAAAACCAGATAAAAATACTACAAAGAAAGAAAATTATAGGTCAATATCCCAGATGAACATAGATGCTAAAATCCTCAACAAAATATTAGCAAACTGAATACAGCAATGCATCACAAAAGATCATACACCATGATCAAGTAGGATTTATTCCAGGAATGCCAGTTTGATACATTCACAAATCAATAAGTATGATTCATCACATAAACAAAATGAAGGGTAAAAACCTCATGATTACATCAACAGATGCAGAAAAAGCATTTGGTAAAACCCAGCACCCATTTATGATAAAAACTCTCAGTAAAGTGGGATTAGAAGAAACATACTTAAACATAATAAAGGCCATATGTGACAAACCCACTGCCAGCATCATATTCAATGGGCAAAACTACAAGCATTCTTCTTAAGATTGAGAACAAGACAGAAATATCTGCTTTCACCTGTTATTCAGCATAGTACTGCTAAGTGTCGCTGGTTCGATCTTCTAGTCAGGGCACATCAGAGAAGGAAAACTCTGACTCCAAAAAACCTCCGCTGCCTTGCGGCATACCTCTTCAGGGGAAAGGCTAAGGGAGTAAACCCCGACAGAAAATCCGGAGCCGGAGTCCCTAAGGCGGTTTGACGTTGTAGTCAATACCGGCAACTCCTGCGGCGCACCTGAAGCCAAGCTGTATTGACTCCGTCTTTCCCTTCGACCCTTCAGCTGCGAAGAGAGGGGGGGTGTCTGCTGCATGGGCAACAGCAGACCCTCCATATCACCCTGCCCAGGCTCTGTAGCTTCAGCTTCACTGGAGAGGACACTCCAGCATCATCGCAAGATGTCGATTCAACACGGGAGGAGACAGATACCGTGTCACTCCCGAGTCGGACTGCACAGCCATTCTTGGCGGTGCAGATAGACTCTTAAGAAGCTACACCATCGTCTCTCGAGACGGAACACGGGAGGAGACAGATACCGTGTCACTCCCGAGTCGGACTGCACAGCCATTCTCGGCGGTGCAGATAGGCTCTTAAGAAGCTACACCATCGTCTCTCGAGACGGACGGCTGCCGACGACTGGAAGTCCTAGGAATAGCAATCAGACAAGAAGAAATAAAAGGCATCCAACTTGGAAAGGAATAAGTAAAACTGTCATTATTTGCAGATGACATGATATTGTACGAAGAGAACCCCAAAGATTCTACCAGGAAACTGCTAGAACTGATAAATGAACTCAGCAAAGTAGCATGATACATAATTAATATCCCAAAATCAGTTGCATAATAGAAAGGGAAATTAAGAAAACAATTCCATTCACAATTTCTTCTAAAAGAATAAAATACGTAAGAATAAACCTAACCAAGAATGTAAAAGACCTATACACAAAAAATTATAAGACACTGAAGAAAAAATTGAAGAAGATACAAATAAATGGAAACACATCCTGTGTTCATGGGTTGGAATAATTAACGTCATTAAAATGTCCATACTACCCAAAGCAAACTATAGATTCAACACAGTGTTTATAAAGATTCCAATGACATATTTCACAGAACTAGAACAAATATTTCAAAAATCTATATGGAAGCAAAAAAGGCTCCACATGACAACAGTGATCCTGAGAAAAAACAAAATTGGGGGAATCACACTACCTGATATCAAACTATACTATAAGGCCACAATAATCAAACCAGCAAGGTACTGGCATAAAACAGACACACAGATCAATGAAACAGAATAAAAAGCCCAGAAATAAACCCACACCTTTATAGTTAATTAATATTTGACAGAGGAAGCAAGCACATATAATGGGCTAATGATAGTTTGTTCAATAAATGGTGTTGGGAAAATTGGACAGATATGTATAGAAAAATGAAACTAAGTCATCTTCTTACACCACACACAAGAATAAATCCAAAATGGATCAAAGCCCAGAAACCATAAAAATCCTAGAAGAAAACGTAGGCAGTAAAATCATGGACATCACTCATAGCAATTTTTCAACAGCTCTATATCAGCAGGCAAGGGAAACTAAAGAAAAAAATAAACAAATGGGACTACTTCAAACTAAAAAGTTTTCACACAGCAAAGGAAATCATCAACAAAATAAAATGACAACCCATAGAATGGGAGGATATATTTGCTCATACACCTTATAAGGGGTTAATATCCAAAACTCAAACCAGAAAAACAAACAACCCAACTAAAAAATGGGCAAAGTACATGAATAGACACTTCTCCAAAGAGGACAAATAGATGACCAATAGACATATGAAAAGATGCTCAATGTCACTAATTATCAGAGAAATGCAAATTAAAAGCACAATGAGATACCATTTCACACCTGTCAGAATGGCTATCATTAATAAACCAATTAACAACAAGCACTGATGAGGATGTGAACAAAGGGGAACCCTTTTGCACTATTGGTGGGAATGCAGACTGGTGTAGCCAGTGTGGGAAGCAGTATGGAGATACCTCAGAAAATTAAAAATGGATCTGCCTTTTGACCCAGCAATCCCACTTCTGGGACTATATTTAAAGGAACCCAAGATGCTAATTCAAAAGAACATAAGCACTCAATGCAGCATTATTTACAATCACCAAGATATGAAAACAGCCCAAGTGTCCTTACGTAGACGAGTGGATAAAACAACCAGGGGACATTTACACAATAGAATACTACCTGGCTGTAAAAAAGAAGAAAATTTTACACTTTGCGACAGTATGGATGGACCTGGAGAACATTATGCTAAATGAAATAAGCCAGTCAGAGAAAGACAAATGCCATATGATTTCACTCATATGTGGAATCTAATGAACAGACTGAACTAACGAGCAAAACAGAGACAGACTCATAGATGGAGAGAAGATGACAGCTAGTGGCAAGGGGAGGACAGGGGGAGGAGGGATTGAACAAAAAGGAAAAAGGACTCATAGACATGGACAACAGTGTGGTGATTACTGGGGTGAGGGGCAGTATAAGGGGATTAAATGGTAATGAAAAAAATACACTAAAGATTACATTTTAAAAAAATGACCTTTACTTGAAACCTATATAATTTTATTAGCCAATGTCACCCCAATTAATTCATTAAAAAATTTAAAAAATGAACTTTAACTCAGTGTTAATGATGGCTATCATTTGGTGAATTTTGTTGAATATTTTTATTATCTTATTTTTTTATATATGTATTTCTTCCCCAAAGAAAGCTGAGAAAATTATCATTATTCTAATCATCTAATAACTTTTAAGTACTTACTGTTCTGTGTGCTTTACAATTATTTTCTCCTTTCAAACCTCACACAACCCTATGAAGTAGAGGTGATTTTTATCCCACTTCCTCAGGTGAGGAAATTATATAATTGCATCCTTAATTTGTAAGCATTTTCTTTTTTTAAGTATATTTTATTGATTATATTATTACAATAGTTCCAATTTTTTTCCCCTTTGCTCCCCTCTACCCAGCACCTCCCCCTCCCCAGCAACCCCACCCCCATTAGTACATGTTCATGGGTTGTGCATGTAAGTTCCCTAGCTTCACCCTTTCCTATATTAGTCTTTTTTAAAAAAATTAATTAATTATTTTTTAATAACATTAAAAAATAACAATTCCCCCCTCTCAGACCTAAGACCCTTTATATATAATCTTATAAAGGACAATGGGCGAAGGTCTTGTGCTCCTCTAGCTGTTTCAAGCTGGACATGATTGTCGTCCTACCTACCCTTGGGTCCAGAAATCCCTAATAAGAGTGGGGATGTGGAGGGGAGGGTGGCCTTCCCACATGGGGAAGGGTCGTGCAGACTCCAGGTCAGTTGGCTGTCCCCGGACAATGGTGTGCTTGGTTTAACAGGCCGGCATCCTTGTTGTATTCTGGGGGCAACAGATTTGGCAACAGGGTTAAAAGACATCATTCAATCCATAACCACTAGATGAGAAAAGGCAGGTATTAATTTTTCAATGTCCCATATTGGGGGAAAAAGGGCTTCTTTGAAGGAAGGTATGCAAGGCATGTCACACTTGTCCAAAACTCTTTTGCCCACTATACTTAGTTTGAGATGAGGGGAATATTTTAGGTTTCCCACCTCTCAGACCTCTGAGCCCTTTCTGTCCAAGCCATTAGTGTAAGCATTTTCTTATATCAAATTATTGTGAACATGAATTTCAATGAGGACATAATATTCAGTCTTATAAATGCACTATTGTTAATTTATCAATCCCTTTCACTGAACATATATGTAACTTTCAAGTTTTTGCTATTATAAATATTATAATGAACATGCCTGTACACGATTCTTTATTGATATCTCTATTTTTAAAGAAGAGATGACAAGAGGTGGGATTATATATAAAAGTGCCTGTCTTGATTGCCGATACTACTTTATGATAAGTTGTTGACAACGTAATAGGTGAAAATTGTTTATCATTTTAATTTGCATTGTTTGGTTTATTAGTGAAGTGAAACATTGATATGCAAGCCAGACTTCAGCTTTCTTCTAATCCTCTGCCTTCTAGGTCCACGTGGTCAAGCTTTGTTTTTATTCATCAGCAGACAGGGCTCTGGGACTGGCATATCTTTAAGTTCCTTCAAACAATTCTTTATCACACATGTTTTGGTTAGCTATGGGGACTTTGCCAAAGATTCTGAAGGGGAGCGAGAGGAAAGGGTTCACATTGCATACTTCACAGCATAAAACCTAAAGATCCATATTAATGATTACCATTTTCCCTGAAATTACCTTATCATTTATCCTATTCTTCCTCTCTGATTCAGCCTCTTCCCAACACCTTCCCCTTCCTCCACTTTCTTCATTCCTTCTCAAGAAAGTCACATAATTCTTCGCCTGGGTACCAGCTCTTCTCTGAAGCCTGGGTACCAACCAAGTCAAACCCAGGCTTAGCTTCCACTTGGGCGTAGGCTAGCAGAGCATTTTATCAGCAAAATTATGTCTCTCTGTATGTGGATTTCTCATTCCAGCTGCTAAGAAGTAATATTCTCTATGATGTTACAGAAAGGCTAGGGGCAAAGGACAGATTTGTGGTCAGACTTATGTCCTAAGTAGATCCCTATAGCAGGTGTGGAGGGTGGATTTGTGAGGGCAAGACTGGAGACAGGTTCTCGACTGCACAATGGTGGGAGCATAGGCTGCTCCACTCAGGGTGCTTTCTGCGCTGCCATTCAATTGTTTTGGTCCCTCTAGAGAGGCACTGAAGCAGATCAGACCTCTTCCTCTTGCCATGTCCAACCTGAAGGCCAGTTTCCTCTTGGTGCCATTCTCCCAGGCTCTCCAGGTCACTTTAAGAGCCTTCTTTGACTTAGGAGGGAAGTTTCGTATCTGTTAAAATCTCTGTTCACCACCCTGCAAGGCCCAAGACTCCATGACTCTCTCCCTTAGCACTCATGTCTTTCTTATAAGGACTTTAAAAGGAGATAAGGTTGGAATTGGATAAGGTTGGGTTTGATCTGCTGTAAATCCTCCGTGTGTGTGTGTGTTGCGGGAAACTTAAGTGACCTCTTTTCTTCAACTTTGGATTCAAGACACCAATTTGGGAGCAACAGGAAATGTCCCATTCCAAGCCTGTTAGGTATTTGCTGACCTCCTCAGCAAATGTGTAACCTTGAGTCCTGCTGCTGAGCCTTCTTAAGAATTCTCAAATTGATTGGATTGGCAAAAAAAAAAAAATCTGTTTAGTTTTTTCTCTGTAAAATAAAAGACACATTTTTCATTTTCACTAATAAATTTATTAAGTTATTTTGAGTATGTATGCTATCTCCTGCTATTAGTTTCTAGTGGGTAGAGACCAGGGGTACTGCTAAACATCTTCCAATGCATGACAGCCCCACAGCAAAGAATTATTTGGTCAAAATGTCAATAGTACCAAGAAACTTCGCAAAGCACTTTTGACACATTTGATCAGTCACATTACTTCTTCATACACTGCACACATCTTTTTTTTTTGCATTTCAGCTGTGTTTTTACTTTCTTGAAACAATAAACAACAATACACCAAAAATGTTGCATATTTTTCCATCTTCAATATTAAAATGGCTGCACAAAAATTCACCAATTTTTATGTTTTTTAAAAATGCATGCTATATGACAGCTATCACAATACAATAAAATAAAATTGTTTCAAATGAAGTTAAAGACAACTAAGCACTACTAGAGCCATCATATGGAAAAAACTAAAGGAACTTTTTGGCCAACCCAATAAATTGTTACTATAACTTATTGAGACTTTGTCAGCAAGTCAGGCTGACCTATCAATTTACTGTCATGAAGTACAATCTTTTTTTTTAGAGTTCTAAAAGTTGGACCTCTGGTCAAGATGGTGGCATAGGTAAAACAGCGTGCCTCCTCACACAACCACATCAAAATTACAACTAAACTATAGAACATCCAGCACTCAGAACTGTCAGAAAAGAGTTGAATGAAAGTCTAACTATGGAAGTAAAGAAATCATATCCATCCAGACTGGTAGGAGGGGCAGAGATGTGGAATGGGCTGGGATAAAATTTGGGAGGGATATCCAGGGAGCAAGGAGTTCTGGCTCCATGTCAGGACCCCCAGCCCAGGGTTCTAGTACCAGGAAGATAAGTCCCCATAAATTTTGGTTGCAAAAACCAGAGGATATTGAGTCAGTGGAAGAAAATTCTGGAGCCCCAAGCAGTTCCTCTTAAAGAATTCACAAATGGACTTATGCAGACCCACTCCCTCTGAGCTCCAGTATTGGGGTAGCAGAATGAAGGGCACCTGTGGCACACAGGAAGGAACTGAAGTGTCTGGCATCAAGGAGAGAGCTGGGGACAACTTTATTCCAGACAGAAAGTTGGGCAGGGGCCATTGTCCCTTTTCTGAACCCTCCCGCCACAGAGCCTGCAGGCTGGTGCCATATCTGAGACTCCATCAACCTGGCTAACACTGTTTGCCCCACCCTGCCGATACCCTGAGGCTCTGCCCCACCCAAATTATGGCTCACTCAGGCTGTTAACAGTGGCTTTTCCACATGAGTAGCTGATCTTGGCTTATGCTCCACAACTTCCTAAATCCCCTCTAACAAGCAACAACCAGCTTCAATAAGCCCCCACCCCCCATACCTTTTGCTAAGTGGCCCCATTCCTGGCATTAGCAGCAGCCAGCCTAGATTCACAGCTTGGCTTTGGCTTGGAATCTCCAACCTCAGCACAAGGAGCAGCCATCTCAGATTGCTTCATAGCTCAGGCACAGTGGCCCAGGGAAAAATACAGGTGGGGGCTGACCTTGGTCTGCACCACTTGGGAAAACCCAGACCCTGCATACCCAGTAGAAAGCTACACCTGCATCAAAATACCATCACCCTGCTTCCTCACTGCTGATCCTTCACAGAGGGCGGAGGTTAGTGATCAGTGGTGACAGCCAGTCCTTGCAGTTGACTGGCCCGGGTAAATCCTGAGAAATGCTCACAATAAATCACCAGGACATAGGACTTGAGCAGCAAAGTGAGACATTTATTCACAAGTCTGCAGAGTCAGGCGCACCGCCAGCCAGGAGCATGGGCGCGTGAAGTAGACAAAGAAAACTGGTGTTATACTAATGCAATTAGCTCCCCCTCCCCTCTCCTTCTCCCCGTTTCTCCATTACTGGTTAATCCAGGTTCACAATCTAACACGATTAACAACTTAACTCAGGGTATGATTAATTAAGGGTAATCTAGTTATAGGTCTATCTTCGACTTATTTGCAGAGTTATCAAGCTACATGTTCCCATTTCTCATTATTTGGTGATAACAATCTTCCTCCTTCTGATCCCAGAGATATGTGTGAGGAGCTGTGAAATGTCATTTCCTTGCCCCTTTTCCATGATTCATTTGTTAATTATCTCCTACTGGTTCGAGATTCACTGGCTTGCTTCTTTATCCCTAACACCACTGATCTGCCAACAGCAATCAAGGCTCAACTATAAGAAGAGGGTGTACTAAGCCCACATGAAAGGTACACTTCTAGTGCCCAGCTTGGGTGATAGAAGCTCTACCTAATACATAATAACAAACACAGTGAGGCTGACAAAATGAGGAGACAAATAAACATGGCCCAAATGAAAGAACAGATCAAAATTCCAGAAAAAGAACTAAACAAAATGGAGATAAACAATCTATCAGATGTAGAATTCAAAACACTGGTTATAAGGATGCTCAAGGAACTTAGTGAGGACCTCAGCAGCATAAAAAAGATCCAGTCAGAAATGGAAGATACACTAATTGAAATGAAGAACAGTTTACAGGGAAACAACAATACAGTGGATGAAGCCAAGAATCAAATGAATAATTTGGAACATAACAAAGCAAAAACAACCAATCAGGACAAGAAGAAGAAAAAGGAATAAAAACAAAAAACAAAAAACAAATATAGTGTAAACAGCCTCTGGAACAACTTCAAGTATATCAACAAAAGCATCATGGGGGCGCTGGAAGGAGAAGAGAGAGAGCAAGAAATTGGAAACCTATTTGAAAAAATAATGACAGAAAACTTTCCTAACTTGGTGAAGGAAATACACAGATAAGTCCAGGAAGTGCAGAGAGTCTCAAACAAGATAAATGCAAAGAGGCTCACTGAAAGACATATCATAATTAAAATGCCAAAAGTTAAAGATAAAGAAAGAATCTTAAAAGGAGCAAGAGAAAGGCAGTTAGTTCCCTACAGGGGAGTTCACATAAGACTGTCAGCTTGATACAAAAACAAACCCCAGAGTTTGCGGCTGGGGGATGGGGAAAGGGAAGCCACTTTTAAGATGCCTTTGCGTGCTTGGGGCTGGTTGCTAGTGTCTTTGTTATGCAAAATGGCTTTGATACTTCCAAGGCCCAAGAAGATGGGAGGAGTCTTGAACTGTGGATGGCATAGAAATAGCCTACAGAGTTTATGTAGGGTTCTGTGAATGGTCAGAACTGGTTGCAACACCCACTGTGTCAGAGGACGCAGTCAGGGATATATAAGCAGCTGCGGACATTTTGGCTCTCTCTCTCGCGCGGTCGCGCTGGCTTGCTTTCTTGCTTTCTTGCTCTCTCGCTCGCTCTCATGCTCTCCCTCCATGAGGCTTGGTGAAGGGGCCTTCTCCATGCGGTTTGAGAAGCTAGGCTCTCCATGAGGTTTTGAGAGGGCTCTCCAGGCTGCTTTAAGAGGCTCTCGCCATGCGGTTTTGAGAAGGAGAGGAGATCCATGTGGTTTTCAGAAAAAAGGCAGTTTACAAGGAGGCTGAGAAACCACGCGGTTCTACATTAAAAGCTGGAAGGCACCACGGCGCAGAAAGGACCTCCCCAATCAGAACTGAGTGATTGGCAGCTACTGGTAAAGCAGAACTGTGTCTAGGAAGTAGGGAAACGATGTTTCTGACTTTTCTAAGGCTGGCCTGGTTTGGTAGGAGGAGGCAGAACTATATGTTTGTGGGTATTTTAAAGAACATAAGACTCAACAGCAGAAATCCACAAATAATATAAATCTATTTAACTGTTAAATAAACAGTTCTTTTTCTTTTCACTAAACTCTAGTACTGAGAGTTGTAATTCTGGCGGCGGGCAATCTGGCCCCTAACTAAACGGCCTGTGGGTTCTGTTTAAATCGGAGCAGCCCAGAGGTTCTGTTACAAGCTGATTTCTCAAAAGAAACTTTGCAGGCTAGGTGGTATTGGCAAGAAATACTCAAAGTCACGAAAAGCAGGAACCTACAGCCAAGAGTGCTCTACCCAGCAAAGATAGCATTTAGAATGGAAGGGCATACAAAAAGCTTCCCAGACAAGAAAAAACTAAAGGAGTTCCTCATCACCAAACCGTTGTTAAATGAAATGTTACAGGGACTTATTTAAGAAAAAGAGCAAATCTATGAGCAATAAAATGGCAATAAATACATATTTATCAACAATTGAATCTAAAAAACAAACTAAGCAAACAAGAAGGGAGACAGAATCATGGATATGGAGAGTGCTGTGATGGTTGCCAAATGGGAGGGGGATGTGGAGGAATGGGTGAAGAGTTGGGGGATTATGAAGTACAAATATGTAGTTACGGAATATCCATGGGGATGTAAAGTACAGCAAAGGAAATGGACTGGCCAAAGAACTTATATGCATGACCCATGGACATGAACAATGGTGTGGGGATTGCCTGAGGGAATGGGGGGTGTTGCGTGGATGGGGGCAAAGGGGGAAATATTGGGAGGGGGAAATATTGGGACCACTGTAATAACATAATCAATAAAACAAATTTTAAAAAGTTCTAAAAATGCAACATTAACAAATTCATATATTTGAGTTTTTTAAATTCAAAATAATTCAATTTAATAATTAAGCAGCTCTTTTTCATGTTCACCCCTAAGTTTCAAGAGAGAAGGAATGTTTTCAAAGATGCTTAGATTGTGCTACCCAAAATGGGAGGCACTGAGGCTTTTAAAACTATATTGGAAAAGTTAAACATAGAATTACCACAGGACTCAGCAATTTCACTCCTTAGTCTGTACCCAAAAGAACTGAAAACAGACATTACACAAATACTGGTACATGAATGTTCATCTGAATGTTCACAGTAGCATTACCCATATTAGCCAAAAAGTAGAAACAGCCCACATGTCCATCAGCTTATGAATGGATAAATACAATGTGGTATGTCTGTATAATGGAATATTATTCAGCCGTAAAAGAGAATAGAAAGTACTGATACATGCTACAACATGGGTGATCCTGGAAAACAGTTAGCAAAAGAAGCCAGATAAAAGGCCACAAATATGAAATGTCAAGAACAGGTACATCCATGGAAACAGATAGCAAATTACTGGTTGCCAGGGGCTTGGGGAGAGGTATTGGAAGAGGCTACTAACTGGTATGGGGGGTCCCCTTTTGGGGTGATGGAAATGTTTTGGAATCAGAGATGATGGTTGTACAACAGTGTGAATGAATGTCTAAAATGCCACTAAATAGCACTTTAAAATTATTTATTATATGTCAACTTTACTTCAATAAAAAGAAATTGAATTGATAGCTAAAATATTGAAACACTGTGATTTACATCCATGAAAAGTCACTTTATTTTTTATTTTTATTTTTGTTTATTGATTTTAGAGAGCTAGAGGAAAGGAGAGAGCGAGAGACACTGATTTGTTGTTCTGCCATTGATTAATTAGTTAATTAATTAGTTAATTCTTGTATGTACCCTGACCTGGGATGGAACCCACAATCTCCGCATATCGGGAGGACTACCCCGCCACGGCCTGGCCGCGGAGAGTAACTTTGGTTTGTTGCTGCGAGGTACGCCTCCAGGTGTTCTGAAGTAAGCTCCCGCGAGGCGGGGCTGCGTTGGGTGGGGATTGACTGGACTGGGCGGGGCCGAGTTTGACAGCGTGGGCGGGGCCCGGGAGCGGGCCGGCGCGCAGCGTGACGCGGCTGGGAGGGGCCGCGTTGGCGGCCCGCTTCGCCGGTTGCCCGGAGAACCTTTGACAACAAAAGACGCGGGCGGCGGTGGCGGCGGAGGGAAACCAAGAAGTTCAGCGCAGTGCTCGCCGCCCGGAGACTGAGGCTGTCTCTTGCCAGTCAGTGTGCCGCGGGCGGGCTGTCGGAGCTAGCGGGGTCGGGTGCAGTGCGGCGTCCTGCGGTCCTCCTGCCTGCCGCGCTCCGGGCCCGCCGTTGGGAGGAGGGGGCGACTCCGTCCGGGAGCAAGGTGCTCGGGGGCCGCTGAGGCGGGGCTCGGGGGGCGGTTGGGGCATCGGCGAGGCCGATGAAGGCGCCCAAGGGGTGCTGGGATCCCAGCCTAGCGACCCTCTCAGAAGGACAGAGGGAATGGGGATGCGTGGAAGTGCGGGACCGAGAGACACTGAGTCATATCCTTGTGTATTTCTCGTGTTGGTACTTCGAAGTGCAGGATCTGGAAGGAATGGAAAGGCCCACCCACTTTGGGGGTTTCGTTTTGTCTGTCGCTGGCCGCCTTCTTTCCCTCGCGGATGTTGAAACTTGGTGCATTCTAAGTGCTGTGGAAGTCCGATTGCCCCTTCACTCAGACGTAGTTTATAAATTGATAAAGAAAGGGTGCCCAAATTCTTTCTTTAAAACCTATCAAATAGCACCGCCCTCTTCAAGTTTTTAAATCTTTGTTGCTTTCCCCTCTTCGTATCTTCTCCACCTAGTTCTTTGTGTATTTGGAGTCTTTTCTGAGATCCTTATGCGATTCACTATCCATTTGCTGCGAAATTTCTTATGGAAATACTAACAAGCCACAATTTTTAGACAACCACCACCTCTGAAAATCGAAGGGCACAGGATGGCAACAGTATTTGGAAACACTTATTTCTGATTAACGGCATGGCAACACTGGTCAAATATTTCTCTTGTCTTTGCTCAGCTTTCAAACTTCCTTTGAGTATGCCTATATATTACCAGCCAGTCAGATTTCACGTTTCTTTACAAATAATGATGACCTAATACCTATGCTTTTGATCACTGTAATTGACCAGAAGCAGAAGAAGTGTAAGTGCTGTAGATTTTTAATCACATCCTTGTATATTAATTTTTGCAAGCCCTTGCCTTTGTAGCCAAATTCCTATTATAAAAATCAAGAAAATGAAAATATCCTAGTTACACTTAGCACTACTTCCAATTTCGTTGGAAGTAGTTAGGCTTGGCTTAACACAGACCATGACTTGTTTTAATGCGATGGCATTAAAAAAAAAAATCTGTATGATGAAAACTTCTAGAGACGTTTGGAAGAACCAGCTCAACACAGCATCTCTGCATTTTTTTTTGGAGTTTACAGTACCAGATGATTGTAGAGTCCTTTAGGATCCTAGGAAAGATGTATCATACATATGAGTGTTTTTTCTTTTTCAGTGCTGAATATTAATAGAATGAATAAAACTGACAAGGTTAGATGCATCTCTATTGCCATTAAAGATAGTTTGTTCACTGTGTTTTGGGATTTTACAGCCCAAGGGAGCTGATTTTTTTTTTTTTTTAACTCAGTGGGCTCTTTAAATAGAGTGATGTGAGTGTTTTTCATTATTGTGATCCTTTTCAGACTATCCACTCACAAAGTTATAAATGTCCAGTACTGCTGCAGAGTTTTTTAAAGGCTAGTGAGTATTAAATATGTCTTAATTAACCTTTCCATAGCAAGTAGTGCTAAAAATGTTATTTTAGTTCATTAGTCTGCTAGATTACTTAATGATGCTGTTCAAGACTTGCCTTCTCCCAACCTGATTATTTTTCAAAAGCTGCACTAAACATTATCATAGATTACTTGTTACATTTTTAAACCTTTTAACCTACCAAGACATCCTATCATGTACAAGTTTATTTTTTATTTTTTAAATTTTATTTATTTATTTCTAGGGAGAGGGGAAGGGAGGAGAAAGAGAGGGAGTGAAACATCAATGTGTGGTTGCCTCTCTCATGGCCCCAACTGGGGACCTGGCCCACAACCCAGGCATGTGCCCTGACTGGGAATTGAACTGGCGATTTGGTTCACAGGCCGGCGCTCAATCCACTGAGCCACACCAGCCAGGGTTAATTACAAGTTTTTATGTGAACAAATGTTTTCAGAGTTTCTGGGTCAAAGATAACCCTTTGTTTAACTTACTGAGCAACTGGTAGACTGTTTTCCAAAGCAATTGCATTATTTTACATTCCCATCAGAAGTGTATGAGGATTCTGTATTCTTTACCTTATTGCTAACACTTACAATCTGTCTTTTTGATTATAGTTGTGTTAGTGGGCACAAAATGGTATCTCACGTGGTTTTGATTGTATTTCCCTGGAAGCTAATGTTGAGCATCTTTGCCTATGCTTATAGGCCATTTTAATATTGTCTTTGAAGAAATGTCTTTGCAGAGCCTTTGCCCATTTTAAAACTTTGTTTTGTTTTGTTTTGCTTTTACTATTGAGTTTTTATAGTTCCTTATATATTCCAGATACAGATCTTTATTCCATATATTTGCAGATATTTTCTCCCATTCAGTGAGTTGTCTTTTCACTTCCTTGATGGTGTCTTTTGAGGCATAAAACTTTTAAATTTGATTAAAAGCATTTTACCTATTTTTCCTTTTATTGCTTATTGCTCTTGCTTTTGGTGTCCTATCTGAAAAACCATTGCCAAATCCAAAGTTAGGAAGAGTTACCCTTATGTTTTCTTTTAAGAATTTTATAGTTTTGCCCTGACCGGTGTGGCACAGTGGGCGGGGCATCATCTCAAGAAGAAAGGCTGCTGGTTTGATTCCTGGATAGGATACAAGCCTGGGTTGTGTGCCAGGTCCCCAGTTGGGAGCATGCTGGGGGCGTGCAAGAGGCAACAAATAGATGTTTCTCTTGCACATTGCTGTTTCTTTCCCTCTTTCTCCCTCCCTTCACCTCTCTCTAAATAAATAAATAAATAAATAAACTCTTAAAGAAAGAATTGTATGGTTTCAACCATTACATTTAGGTCTATGAACCATTTTGAATTAACTTATTTATATGAGGTAGAAGTCCAATTTCATTCTTATGACTGTGGCTATCCAGTTTTTGAAAAGACTATGTTTCCCCATTTAATTGTCTTGGCATGCTTGTTGCAAATTAATTGCCTATAAATGTGATTTATTTCTGGATCCTCAATTCTTTTCCATTGATCATTTTTTCCCCATATTAAATTTCTTTTTTTCATTGAATTTATTGAGGTGACATTGGTTAATAAAATTATATGGGTTTTAGGTATACATTTCTACAATACATCATCTGTGTATTTTGTTTACCACCCCAAGTCAAGTCTCCTTCTATCACCATTTATCCCCTTTTATCTTCTAGCTCTCCTTTTTCATTGATTTTTAAGTCTGGCTTATGCCTGTACACACTGTCTTGATTACTGTTGCTTGGTTTTAAAATTGGAGAAGTGTGTCCTCCAGTTTTGTTCTCTTTCACTATTGTTTCTGCTGTTCTGTGTCCCTTGAATTTCCATATGAATTTTAGGGTCAGCTTGTCAATTTCTACAAAGAAGTCAGTTGGGATTCTGATAAGAGTTGTGTTGAATCTGTAGATCAGTTTGGGAAACATTGCCATCTTAGCTGTTGTCTTCCAATCCATGAACTTGAGATTTCTTTTCCATTTATTTAATCTTCTTTACTTTCGACAATATTTTGTAGTTTTTGTTACACATCTTAAAAAATATTTATTTCTAAATATTTTATTCTTTTGATGCTAATGTAAATGGAATTTTTAAAAAGATTTTATTTATTTACTTTAGAGAGGGAAAGGGAGAGAGAAAGCGAGGGGGAGAAACCTCGGTGTGTGAGAGATACATGATCAGTTGCCTCTCTCATGCCCCCAGCTGGGGACCTGGCTTGCAACACAGGCATGTGGCCTGACTGGGAATTGAACCGGCAACCTTTTGATTTGTAGGCTGTTGCTCAATCCGCTGAGCCACACCAACAGGGCAGAATTGTTGTCTTAATTTTTTTTTTCAGGTTGTTCATTGTAAGTGTAGCTACGATTTAATTTCTTTTATCGTCACCTGAGGACATTTCTTCATTACTTTTTAGAGGGAAAGGAAGGGAAAGAGAGAAACATCCATGTGAGAGAGAAACATTGATTGGTTGCCTTCTGTATGGGGATCATAAGTGTTGGGACTGGGGAACGAACCTGCAGCCTATGTATAAGCCCTGACCGGGAATTGAACCCTCAACATTTCAGTTACGAGATGATGCTCCAACCAACTGAGCCACACCGGCCAGGGTGCAATTTAATTTTTAATGTATTAACTCCACCAGAGATCTTCAGAAATAAGTATATATAATTTAGGAGTAGAAAAGCAGTTTTTCTGCCATTTTTGATTATTTTTGAGTAAAAAATTCCTTTTTAATTTATACTGACTTATGGAAATCCTTAAAATTATTTCATGGATTTATTTATATAATATTTGTGGCAAAGAAGAGATGCTATTTTTCAATATATAGCAATAAAACCTAGTGTAAGGATTTGCTTTTAACACCTGTGTACAATTTCCCAGTTATTTTCTTTTCTTAATTTTCTAACTCCCTAGTTATTAAATATTTAGATTGAGCTGGGAAACATCATTACAGAAAGAAAGGCACAATGGAATCCCATGTGCTTTTATTTAGTTTCATCATTTACCAACTCATGGCCTTCACCCCCTAGATTATTTTATAGAAAATTCAGACATCATATCACTTCATCTATAAATTATAGATGTACTTTTACAAGATAGACTTACTCTTTGTACTGTCCTATGTTGGAGCAAATCCTGTTCTAATTGACTTTGCTTTAGATGATGATTTGTTTATTAGGATAGAAGAGTCAATAATTAGACTTTGTTTTTATTTTGATACACAGGAGTCCAGATCTTGTAAAATGGATGTTTCTCACACTAGATACTGAATATTAAGTAGAAAATCTATTTAGTAAAATCTAAGCTGCCATGGAAGAAATACCAGTAAAAGTTGCTGTAAGAATTAGACCTCTCCTATGCAAAGAAGTTCTTCATAACTATCAAGTTTGTGTGAGAGTCATTCCAAACACCCAGCAAGTTATCATTGGGAGAGATAGAGTCTTTACTTTTGATTTTGTTTTTGGCAAAAATTCCACTCAAGATGAAGTTTATAATATGTGCATAAAGCCACTTGTGTTGTCACTCATTGAAGGCTATAATGCCACTGTTTTTGCCTATGGACAAACTGGATCTGGGAAGACATACACCATCGGAGGAGGCCATGTTGGTAAGATTCTCATACTCTGACTTTTGAAACACTTGAAAGAAGCTACAAAACGACAGTACCTGACTCATAGTAGGTGCTCAACATCTTGATCGAACGAAATAATGAATAGGATAATCAGATGTGCTCAAATGTCATCTTTGAAACATTTGTTTTTAGTGGGGAGGGGGAAGGAGGTAGAGGAGGGTGTAGAGGGATAAATGGTGATGGAAGGAGACTTGACCTGGGATGGTGAATACACAATACAGTGTACAGATGATATGTTGTGGAATTGTGCACCTGAAACCTGTATAATTTTATTACCCAGTGTCAGGCCAATAAATTCAATATAAAGGAAGAAAGAGTAATAAAAAAGAAACATTTATTTTTAAATATTGATGTTTTATTAAGCAATTTAATTTATGATTATAGTTGTTTGAGAAATGACTTGATATATATTTATATTGCAAAATGCTTACCACAGTTTAGTTAACATCAGTCACCTCACACAGTTCCAAATTTCCTTTTCTTGTGATGAGAAATCTTAGCAACTTTCAAATACACAATAGAGTAGTATTGTTAACTGTAGCCACCATGCTGTATATGGCATCCCCAGGACTTATCTTGTAATGGAAAGTTTGTGGCTTTTGATTACCTTCACCCATTTCCCCCACCCGCTGCTTCTGGCAACCCTTTGTCATTTTGAACAGAATTTAAATTTGAGAGACATAAATTAACATGATTAGATTTTGCATCTTTTAATAGTCCACTCGTAAATATTAAGAGTCCTGTAATCAGAGCTTAGAGGAAAATAAGAGAAATTTATTATGTAGTTTAAAGTGTCTCCACCTTGCCCCCCGCCATTTTTTAGCCAGATTTCAGTTTTTTACAGCTTTATTGACGTATAGTTGACAAAATTGTAAGGTATTTTAAGTGTTCATTAGGATGATTTGATATACAAGTATGTGTACATTGTGAAAGGATTCCTCTTTTCTAGTTAACACATCCATTACCTCACATGTATATACAGATTTCTATTTTAAACACTGAATAATTTAGGATGTAATTTTTCCTGCTTGTAATTATAGTTTGGAAAAGATAGTATCATCAGATTCCTTTAGAGCTGGAAGGAACCTTGAAAATCATTTCTCTTCCTTTATAAGTGAGGAGCCCCAGCCACAGAATGATTAAAGGCTTATTGAGTCAGGTGGCTAGTGACAGAGCTGGACTAGAAGCCACCTCCTCTGTTGAGACTGTTTACTGTATTGGTCTTTTTATACCAAAAGCAATTGTTTGAATGTTGTGCTTATACATCATTGTTTAAAATTGTCATTAGTAATCTCTGTATAATGACTTTCAAAACCGTTTCTACTTCATACTTCTCAAATGTAGAATATGTGATTTTCAGAAACATCTCTCATTAAGTACAGGGATGGGGTGGGGCGAGCTTTGGAAGGTGTCTCTGTGGTTTGAGGAGGCCCTCATTCCAAAGATTAAATGGAGGGGCCTTAAGTGCTCAATGCCACTGCTCTTCCTGTTTTTTGTTTGTTTGTTTGTTTGTTTTAGAATCCTTGGTATATAGGATTAGGAGATTTAAGATACTAGATTATTTTAGGTTCTCACAATGAAATAAATTTCAGGTTTTCTACTGTTGTGGCTTTTCTTGAAGATTATATTTTTTTAATACTTTTTTTTAGTTTTTAATTTCATTTATTTATTTTTAGAGAGAGGGGAAGGGAGGGAGAAAGAGAGAGAAATGGCAATTGGTTGTCTCTCTCATGCCCCCAAATGTGCCCTGACTGGGAATGGAACCAGCAATCTTTCAGTTTGCAGGCCAGCATTAAATCCACTGAGCCACATCAGCCAGGGCTGTATTTTTTTTTTTTTTTTTTGATTGGCCAATATTTTATGACCTTAAGCACTCTGTTTGTGCTTTATACTAATAGGAGTATAAAATGTTCAGATCTTGGTGACAATTACAGCTATATTGTGTTTTTAAGAGGCCATGAGTGCAATTTAAATTCTTTAATGGAAAAAGTTATATGTTGTCCTAAAATACTTTTAACTGGTTTAAGGTACTCTATAACCAAAGAAATAACCATTAGAAACACTTTTGATGGTGTTTTTTCCCTTTAGTTTAAAAAATATATATATTTTTTCATTGTAACAACAGTTGCCAAGTGATGCTTAAGAAATTAAACAAATGAAAGTTCCTTCCATCCCCAGGAAATAACAGTTTTATGTGTACCATTCTAGAGTTCTCTAGACATTTTTCTAGGCTCATTACAAATACATATGTAGTTCTTGTTTCTTTTTTCTGTTTAATAAGATATTATACCTATGGTTCTGTAACTTTCTTTTTTGCATTTAACAATACAAAATGTTACTTTATTTCTTCCCATTTGGGTCATAGAATTTCATCTTGTTTTTTTTGGCTGTATAATATTTTATAGTTTGAATGGGTCATGGTTCTTTCATTCCAGTATTAATGAATGTTTAGGTTGTTTCTGATTTTTACTTATAAAAGAAGTCACGTTACATATCTTTGTACATTTAACTTTGCATCTGTGTATTAGTATTTCTATAGAATATATTCCTAGAAGTGGATTTGGTGAATCAAAGGGTATACACATTTCAAATGTGGATAGATACTGACAAATTCTTCTCCAAAAAGGCTTGTTCCAATTTATGTGTTTTCCCACCACCAGTATATGAAAGCTATTTGTTCATATCTTTATGCCTTACTGGACATATAAATGCAAAGTGTTTTTTTTTTTTTTTTTACCATCTGGTAAATGAAGAATTGTACTGTGCTGTTTGAAGTTACCCTTCTTGATGTATTAGTGAAATTAGTGAGCATTTTCGATTTTCCAGACTGATTGACACCAACCAATTCTGGGTCAGTTGTCTGCTGTTTGATTATTGGCCATACAAATAATGTTTATTTTTCCCCAGTAAATAATTTATTGAGCATTTGCAGTGTCTAGGGTACCCTGCTAGTTACTGTGGCAGAATGATGATTTCTTAGTTTTTAGTATGATGCTTATTTAAACTAATATTCATTTTCCTACTTCTCAGAATCTTGGATGTACTGACTTTTACCACAACCTTCTCTAAAAACTATTATTTCTGCACTCTTTTAAATAGCATATACTACGCTAATGGCTGTTGAGGTATAAACTCAAAGTTCTATGAGATAGTTTATTTAAAACAGAAAAAACATGCAAAAAAGAAATAGTTTATTTCAGAAATATAAACCTAACATTGAAATGTGGTTTTTAGGTTACCAAAATATGTATTGAAGCTTTATTATAAATATTATTTGAAATTGAGCTTTTTGATAAGTCTTTTGAATTTTTGTGCTCTTTTGTTATCTGTTGAAATAGGGAATGATCAGCTACATATACTGGCTAATCCAGAATGCTTATATATACTATATAGATACTGCTATTGGCTAGTTCCTGTAAGCTACCAAAAAGGTATTTCTCCCTTGTTTTAGAAAACCTACTGCTTCCTTTACTTGCCACAAGATGGCAGTATCACATCTTAAATTAGGGGAAAGGCCACCCAATTTAATAGAGGTTCAGATTTTCAGGACCACTGTTGCCCCAAATCTAAACATTGGTAATCTTCAACTTGGAAGCAAGTTTGTTTTAAGGTACATTTATAAACCAACATTTTGTAACTTTTTCTATGGAACAGTGCTGAAAATGGTAGGCAGGTTTGTTTCTAAATTAGCCTACAGAAGTTTATTTAACCTCAAGTCCCAATTGATTCTTTCACTTATTTTAAATTTTATCTTGTACTTCTTTTCACTATTTTAAAAATTGTGGTGAAATATATATAACGTAATATTTATTATTGTAACAATTTTAAGAGTATAGTTCTCTGACATTAAATTCACAGTGTTTTGCAACCATCACCAGTTTTTCAGCATCCCAAATATAAACTTTGTACCCATTAAGAAATAACTCTCCTCCTTCTGTCCCTTGATAACCTCTAATTTACTTTCTTTCTTTACGAATTTTCATCTTCCAGATATTTTTTAGAAGTGGAATCATACAATATTTGTTCTGCTGTGTCTGGATCCTTTCACTTAGTATAATGTTTCCAAGGGCATCCTTCTTGTAGCATAGTCAGAACTTTTTTCCTTTTTATGACTGAATAATATTCCATTTTATTTATATGTCATATTTTGTTTATCCATTTCTCTGTTGGTGGGCACTTGAGTCCTTTTGGCTATTGTGAATAATATTGTCATGTACATTGGTGTATAAGTATCTGAGTCCCTTGTATGCATTTTTGTTCATTCATAATGTTATTGTACTGATCAGCCTTCTAGGTTATGGAACTGTTGGAGGAGAAGCGGTATATAGAGACTTCTGACTACTTTTTCCCCTGATCTCATCCAGTCTCATGACATTAAATACCATCTATATGTAGCTGACTTCCAGTTTTTTTAAAATCCCCAATCCGGACTACTGTCTTAAACTCTGGACTTATATATTAACTGCCTATTTAGTCTTTGCAGTTGGATGTAAAACATCTCAGTTGGATGCTAACAAACATCTCAAGCTTAATTGGCAAAAAATAAAAATAAAAAAAGAACTTCTGCCTTTTTCCCCTCAAACCAATTCAATCCCTGCTCTTCACCATATCAGTTGATGGCAACTCTACTGGCTCAAGACAAAACCTTGGAGTCTTCTTAACTCATTGCTTTCTCTCACATCCCACTTCCAATCTGTCAGAGAATTTTAATGGTGTTCCCATCAACATAAATCTGGAATCGGGTTACTTCTCACCTTTTCTCTGCTATCATCCTGCTGTGAGCTACTATCATGTCTGCCCCTCAACCCTCTTAGCTCCCAGATAAACTGCCTTCTAAGTGGTCTCCTCACGCCCACCCCTGCCCTTCTATGATATTTACAAAACAGCAGCTAGTGCAGGCTCTTAAGTTGCAACTTACTGCTGTCCTCCCATGCTCTCATCTCAGAAGAAAACCCAAAGTCTGCAAGGACTTATATGTTCCGGCTTCTGTCACCTCTGTGACCTCATCTTCTGTCACTCTTCCCTTGCTTTCTCTGTTTCAGCCACACTGGCATCCTTGTTTATGGATCACACCAGTTTAATGTCTTTGCCCTGGCTGTTTTCTCTGCCTGGGTCACTCTTCCCTCAGATACCCATATGGTTCCTCTGCCACCTCTTTCAAGTCTTTGCTCAAATGTCAGCTTTTCAATGGTGTTCATCGTGACTTTCCTACTTAAAGTTGCAAACACCTCCCACCTAAATGCACTCACACGTCCATTCCCTCTTACTCTGCCCTGTTTTTTATCTGGGCATACCTATCACTTTTAATATATCATTTAATTCATTTATCAGTTATCCTTTTTTTGCTATTGCCCAACTTTCCTCAGTACAGTTCCACAAAGGGAGGACGTTTTTTTTTTTTTCTATTTTGTTCACTTATGATTCCCACACTCCTAGAATACTGCCTGGCACATAGACAATACTAAATAAATATTTGTTGAATGAATGCATGAATTGAACTTTGAGTAAGGGCATGCATATGAAAACTTTTACCTATGAATTTTATAGTTATGGTTTAAAAGATTTATAATATAGAGAATTGTAAGGAAATAGAGGGGAGGAGAAAGGGGGAGAAAAGGGAAAAGAAGGGGAAGGGTCTAGTTAAGGAACTAGTATAAATGACTCATGGACAGGGGCAACAGGGTGGGGGTTGACTGTTGGGGGGCAGGGCAGTGGAGAGTAAAGGGGGAAAATTGGGACAACTGTAATGAAACAACAATTTAAAAATTAAGAACATTTATTAATTGTAATTTTTATGTTGTAGCTTTTCTTAAATTTTGAGTTTAATATATGATTTCTTTTTCTAAATTTTCAGCTTCAGTTGCAGAGGATCAAAAGGGTATCATTCCTCGAGCTATCCAAGAAATATTTCAAAATGTCTCTGAAAATCCTAGCACCAACTTTAAAATAAAAGTGTCTTATGTGGAAGTGTATAAGGAAGACCTAAGAGACCTTCTAGAATTGGAGACATCTATGAAGGATATTCACATCAGAGAAGATGAAAAAGGAAACACAGGTAAAGTAGCTTACTTACATGATAGCCTTTAGCAAATAGATATGATTTAATTCAGTTTCTAGGTATATTCCAAAGACACTTTAAAAACACATAGAAGCAAAATGATTTTTTTTTTACTTTAAATTGAATAGCTAATTGATTAACAATATCAGTTAAATCACCCAGGTATTTAAACTAGTTCAACTAGTGGGTAAGATGAAGTTATTCAGTTGTAATTCAAGATAGTACTTATTTTCTATGATTGCCCCTCACCCCCCATTGACCTTAAGTGAGACTATGAAATAGTCTAAATTAGTTTTGTATTTTTTTTTTCTCTTGATTACCTCAAGATTGGGGGGGATGGCTTCTCCCTTTGGTGTTCGTCCAAGTTGATCCAAAACTCTCCTTTCTTCTTTGGTTTTTGTCCCAGTACTCCTATTAGGGGTGTTTATGTGTTTACTTCTGCATATTGACATTTACCTGTCTTTTGTGTGCTTCTCAAGGTCTGATACCCTGTGCTTAACACACATTAATCTCATGAAATATCCATTTGTTTGGAAATGGGAGAAGGCTAGAAGAGGAGGGCTAAGTACAAGTATTTTATTTTATTTTAAAGACTTTATTTATTTATTTTTATAAGATGAAAAAGGAAATACAGGTAAAGTAGCCTACTTTAGAGAGAGGGGAAGAGATGGAAAAAAAGAAGGAGAGAAATATCAATGTGTTGTTGCCTCCCATGCACCCCCAACCAGGGACCTGGCCTGCAACCCAGGCATGTGCCCTGACTGGGAATTGAATTGGCGACCCTTTGGTTTGCAGGCCAGTGCTCAATCCACTGAGCCACACCAGCCAGGGCAGAATGCAAGTATTTTAAAGAATAATACTTTCTGCTTTTCTCATTTAAAAGGTAACATGTTCAATATAGAACATTTTGAAAACATAGAAAAGTATAAGGAAGAAAGTTAAAAATCATCTTTTCTTTTTCTTTCAGAGTTCAACTTTTTATTGAATGTGTTACAAAAGAGGTTTAGTCAAAAAGACCAAAGCCCACATCATCATCAGACTCCTCAGATTCTTCCTTTGCTTCCACTTTCTTTTCCTCACCTTGGGTAGCAGCAGTGTAGGGGATAGCAGAGGTGGAGGGGGGCAGGACCTCCTGCTGGTGCAGCACTAGCTGCTAGGGCAGGTCCACCAGCCCCCGCATTACAGATGAGGCTCCCAATGTTGACATTGGCCAGAGCCTTTGCAAATAAGCTTGTCCAGAAAGGTTCAACATTTACACCAGCTCCTTTAATGAGGGCATTGATCTTATTCTCTCTCACCATCACCTGTCACATTATCACATCATGGTGCAGGGTAAAGGCCCAGGAGATGCAGGAAAGCTCCCCGACAGAGGCCATGGTGTGGGTGAGTGCTGCCAAGAGTGGTGCTAGTTGCCGAATAAAGTGAGGCTCTCCCCTGTTTCTTTTTTTATGCATGTATATTTATTTATTTACTTATTGTTTAATTAAAAAAAATTAATACTCACACAAGGATAATGCTTATGATTTTAGAGAAGAGGAAGGGAAAGAGATAGAGAAAGAGAGAGAAAGAAACAGCGATGTGAGAGAGAAACATCAGTCAGATGCTTCCTGCATGCACCCTGATTGGGGATTAAACCTGAAGCCTAGGTATGTGCTCTGACTGGGAATTGAACCCACAGCCTTTTGGTGTATGAGACGATGCTCCAACCAACTGAGCCACCTGGCCAGGACTGTATAATTGTTTCTTAATGTACTTGTGTCTCCCACATATAGTATTGCATCTAATTTTTTCACTTTATATTGTAAGCATTTTCACATTCATTAGTTTTCGACCTTGTGACTCTTTGTGGTCATGTGGTAATTTGTCTTCTGGATGTATTATAATTAACTACTATTCCATTGTTGTACATTTAGGCTGTTTCCTAATTTTCACTATTATTAATAACAAATGACTGTTCCTGAGTGTTTTCCTTTCCTTGAAAACAGTAGAACCTTCCAGGAGATAAAGGGTCTTGACAGAGGAGTGACTCTTTAAGGGAATTTCGTAGTGGCCAGGGAATCTCGTAGTGGCCAGGGAATCTCGTAGTGGCTAGGAATTTCGTAAGATGACTATAATCATTTAAACACCAGCCTGCAGGGGGCAGTAAAACTTGCCACCTTAGAAGCCCTGTCCTGTCAGCCCTGGCGTTCCTGGATGTTTGCAGAAATTGCTTTTTGTTTTGTTTTTTAGAAAGCATACATAATAGTTTATGAAATTATTAGATAATTCAATACAGTTTAATAAATTTTTTAAATCATTTTTTAATTTTAAATTACAGTGGCCATACATTATTATATTAATTTCAGGTGTACACCCCAATTATTAGACATTATATAACTTAATAAGTGATCATTCCAGTAAATCTCATACCCATCTGACACCATACATAGTTATTAACTAATATTGACTATATTTCCTGTGCTGCACTTTACATCTGCATGACTGTTCTGTAACAACCAATTTGTTCTTCTTAATCATTTCACCTTTTTCATTCAGCCTCCCAAACCCCCTCCCATCTTCCAACTGTCAAAATATTCTCTGTACCTATGAGTCTATATCTGTTCATCTTGTTTGTTTATTTTGATTTATAGATTCAATTATTGATATATATATTTATTGCCACTTTTTTGTTCATATTTTTTATCTTTTTTTCTTAAAGAAAACCCTTTAACATTTCATATACTACTGGTTTGGTGGTGATCAACTCCTTTAGCTTCTTCTTGTCTGGGAAGCTCTTTAGCTGTCTATTCTAAATGATAGCTTTGCTAGGTAGAGTAATCTTGGTTGTAGGTCCCTGCTCTTCATGACTTGGAATATTTCTTACCAATTCCTTCTAGCTTGCAAAGTTTCTTTTGAGAAATCAGATGACAGTTTTATAGGAACTCTCCTGTAGGTAACTAACTGCTTTTCTCTTGCTGCTTTTAAGATTCTCTCTTTATTTTTAACCTTTGGCATTTTAATTATGATGTGTCTTGGGGTGGGCCTCTTTGGGTTCATCTATTTGGGACTCTGTGCTTCCTGGACTTGCATGTCGGTTTCCTTCACCAAGTTAGGGAAGTTTTCTGTCATTATTTTTTTAAATAGGTTTCCAGTTTCTTGCTCACTCTCTTCTCCTCCCAGCATCCCCATGATGGAAATGTCAGTTCATTTAAAGTTGTTCCAGAGGCTCCTTACATTATACTTGTTTTTTGTATTCTTTTTTTTCTTTTTGCTGTTCTGATTGGATGTTTTTTTCTTCCTTATATTCCAAATCACTATTTGATTCTGGGCTTTATCCATTTTACTGTTGTGTCCTGTAAGTTATTCTTTATTTCAATTAGTGTATCCTTTATTTTTGACTGGTTCTTTTTCACACTGTTGAGGTTCTCACTAAGTTCCTTGAGCATCCTTATAACCAGTGTTTAGAACTCTGCATCTAGTAGATTGCTTGTCTCCATTTTGTTTATTTCTTTTTCTGGAGTTTTGTTCAGTCCTTTCATTTAGGTCACATTTGTCTCTTCATTCTGTCAGCCTCCCTCTGTTTTTATGTATTAGGTAGAGCTGCTATGTCTCCTGGGCTTGGTAGAGTTGGCCCAATGTAGCAGCTGTCCTGTAGGGTCCAGTGGCACAGCCTACCCTATCACCCAAGCTGGGTAATTGAGGTGCACCTCCATGTGGGCTGTACACCCTCCCCTTGTAGTAAAGCCTTGATTGCTGTTGGCACGTCATTACGTGGGATTTACCCTGACTGATCAGCTGCAAGAATTTGCTGTGACCACTGATCACTGACCTCTGACCACCATGCAGGATCAGCTGCAGGGGTCCACTCTATTGAGCAGGACTTACTTCAGCAGGGCTCAGGTGCCTGCTGAGTTTGCCCCTTGAGTATGTCTCTTGTGGAGGTGGTTGGGTGGTGGTGCTTCAATATTGTCTGAAGCTGTCCAGTGGGTGCACTGGCTCTGGGGCCTCTTGGGAAGTGCAGGCTAAGGTCAGCCACTGCCTGTGTTCTGCCTGGGGCCACCTGGCATGAGCTACAAAGTGATCTCTAGATGGCTTTTACTTGTGCTGGGCTTAGAGGTGCCCAGGCAAGGCCAAACTGGAACCAAAGCCCACTGCTGTTCGTCCCAGGCCTGGGGCCACTTAGTGAGACATATGGGGTTTGCTAAGTCCAGAGGCTCCTTGTTTGAGAGAATTTAGGAAAATTTAGCATAAGCCAAGACAAGCCATTTGGATAGAAAAGCCACTGGAAACACCATGGGTGGGCCCAAAAGTTTTGTGGGGCATGGCCTCAGGGAATCACTCAGGCAGGGTCAACAGTGTGAGCCCTGTCAGGGGAGGGCTCAGAAAAGGAAATATGGCCTCTCTCAGCACTTCTTTCTGGGAGAAAGCTGCTCCTCCAGTTCTTGCCCTGATGCCAAACAATTTAGTTCCTGCCTGTATATCTCTGGTGTCTTTCAAGCTGCTGCCCATGTGCCAGAGCTCAAAGGGAGTGAGTTTGAGTAAGTCTATGTGTGGGCACTTTAAGAGAATCTGCCTGGGACTCCAGAAGCTTCCATCTTCCTCAGCCTTAATCGCCACTGGTTTTTATAGCCACTGGTTTTTATAGCCAGAAGTTATGGGGACTTCTCTTCCTGGCTCTGGAACCCTGGGCTGAGGGGCCTGCTGTGGGGCTGGGATCCCTTGATCCTCAGGGAGGACCTCTGCAGCCTAGATATTTCTCCAGAATTTTATTGGCTACATAGTTCTAGGACTTCCATCAACTTGATTTCAGGTGGTTGTGAATGATGGTTGTTCTGTAGTTTAGTTGTAATTTTGATGTAGTTGTGGGAGGAGGTGAGTGTGTACTTAACACTGCCATCTTGACCCCAGTTTATTTTTTCTGGACAGAATTCAAACTCATGTTTTGAGCTTCTGTATCTTATGAAATATAATTACTGGATGTTTTTATTTTTTATTTAAAATAATACATTTATTTAAAATCATCTCACAGTATAAAAGTGTAAACTGTCACTCCTGATAAACTTAATGATCAAAATATTCCATAGCCTATATCAATCTTTCACAAATTTTGGAAGGATATAACAAATTGCAATATATCTTATGTATAATGTCCTACTCACAACCAAAATGCATTTGTTTGACATATGTATTGAGTTCCTGTGTGTGAAACAGTGGTTGGTATCTAATCTGGTTGCTGCACAATTATCATCACATTTGAAGCTTTTAAAAAAATACTGGTTTCTGGGCTTAACTTTTCAGAGATGCCAAAGAATTTGTCTGGAAAGGGGCCTGGGTATGGGTACTTTCTTTTTTATAAAGCTCCCAGGCGATTGGCAGTTAGGTTTGAAAACCAAAGATAATACTAAGCTATAGCCTAACATTAGAAAAACCTTATAAAATTTATGCCATGATTTATAGTTACATTGTTATATTTTATAATTACTAATATTTTAGTACTGTCGGTAGTGCAGGTACTTTAGAACTTTAAATGAACTGGGTTTAAAAAGGTGTGATGGTGGAAATAATGTAAGCAAAATGATTATTTTTCAAAGAAACAGTGGCATGATAGGATCTGATTGAAAAGAAAATACACCACTGTAATTTGAGCTCAGAATTAGGAGTTTTACCGCTTTGGTTCAAATCCAAAATCTACCTTCTCCTTTCTGAAATATTTTGGATATAAACAGATAATGTGGGTAATAGTAATCTTAGGTTATTTTTTGGTTCTTATTCTGCTGTTGAAATAGAAACTTTGTTGCTTGTTTTGAATTGCCATCTCATTGGTTTATACCTTTCGCTTTGATGTTATGTAGGGCATACCTCTTTTTAAAATGAATATTTATACTGAAATTTTCACCTATTATTGGTTGGTATTCCGCAATATCGAAAAACCTTAAACCTAATGAGAACTTGAGTAATAAACAAAACGCAAGAAACTAATTTTTAAAAATGAACTGTTACTGATTATTTTGCATTATATATTCAATTAATCTATTACCTTTTAATTAATCCAGTAGACTACCAATCAAATACTGGAATAAAGAGGGTTTTTTGTCAGCTATTTTACTTATTTTATTATTTTTTTAATCCTACCTGAGGATATTTTATTATTGATTTTAGAGAGAGTAAGGGGGTGGGGAGAAACATCTATGTGAAAGAGAAACATTGCTCAGTTGCCTTCTCATATGCATCCACACTGGGATCGAACCTGCCACCTAGGTATGTGCCCTGACTGGGAATCAAATCTGCTACTCTCTGTTATATGGGAGGGCGCTCCAACCAACTGAGCCACCTGGCCAGGGCTTGTCATCTATTTTAAGGGATTGAGTGGGATATATGACTGCAAAGAAACAAGATCATTAAAAATGATATACAGTATGATATCTTTTAGAGTTTAAACATAAAAACAAGTGCTTTCTGTAAAATGTTCCTTTGGGAGATTATCTAAAATTATTGAATGTTGCTGCTGTTACTATTATTTGAAATAATATTGATTTTTTAAAAGGGACTGTCTTAGCTGGGTAGTCTAGCAAATGATAACTGTTGTGTGGTTAATTTACCTATACTGGATTTTGATTAAAACTTGATTTAAAAACTTTCTGTTTTAAGTGATTGTGGGGGCCAAGGAATGCCAGGTGGAGAGTGCAGATGAAGTGATGAGCCTGCTGGAGATGGGGAATGCAGCCCGGCACACAGGTACCACCCAAAAGAATGAACACTCCAGCAGATCGCATGCAATTTTTACAATCAGCATTTGTCAAGCTGTAAAAAACACAGAGGGAGCTGAAGATGGATCGTGGTGTCCTCGTCAGCATATTGTCTCAAAGTTCCACTTTGTGGATTTGGCTGGATCAGAAAGAGTAACGAAAACAGGGAATACTGGCGAACGGTTCAAAGAATCCATTCAGATCAACAGTGGGTTGCTAGCTTTGGGAAATGTAATAAGTGCTCTGGGGGACCCACGCAGGAAGAGTTCACATATTCCATATAGGGATGCTAAAATTACCCGACTTCTGAAAGATTCCCTGGGAGGCAGTGCCAAGACTGTCATGATTACTTGTGTCAGCCCATCTTCCTTGGATTTTGATGAATCCTTAAATTCTCTCAAATACGCCAACAGAGCACGCAACATCAGAAACAAACTCACCTTAAATTTCAGCCCTGAGTCAGACCGGATGGACGAAATGGAATTTGAGATTAAGTTGCTTCGAGAAGCTTTGCAAAGCCAACAGGCTAGTAGTATCAGCCAAACCAGCCAGATCCATCGAGAGGGGACTCCTGATAAAAACAAGATCCTTTCCCTTGAGGAACAAGTAACTCAGCTCCAAGGAGAATGTCTTGGTTATCAAAATTGTATAGAGGAAGCCTTCAGCTTCCTGGTGGAGTTAAAAGATGCTGTCAGACTAAACCAAAAGCAACAACAAAAACTGCAAGAGTGGTTTAACATGACCCAGGAGGTCAGGAAGGCACTTCTTACCTCATTCAGAGGAAGCCAAGGAGTTGGAAACCTGGAAGAAGGACCACAGCATGTTACAGTTATCCAGCTGAAGCAAGAGCTGAAGAAATGCCAGGTACTTAGACACCGGTTTTATAAAATAACTTGTTTAAGGCTTAAATTTATTTGGGGTGAGTAGGAGTCATTGTAGAATTTCAGAAAAGTTTTTAAAGGATTACATGTGAAAGCTCATTTGGCTTTGCTCTGTTTCACCCTTTCCTGTTGCTGTCTCTTCATAATTCATACCTTCCATGGTTTCTCCTTTTCTCTCCAGTGAAGTGATTTTAATTTGTTATGTTTATTAACTATAATCTTGTGAACCCTGTCATTAAATTTAGAGGATGAAAAGAAACACAGTTTCAGGAACAAAATCAAGTTATACTTTACTGAGTTTTATCCCTCTATGGGTCAGTGGTTCTTGAAAGAAAAAAATACTTCATCCCTTGAATTTGAAGTACTGATTTTTTTAAACAAATCATGATATTTGATAATATTTAAGAAATGTAGGTATGTACATGTATATGTATTGCATATATGTATATTGAGTTCAGAATTACATTTCCCCACTTTTCATTCAAAAAACATTTATTGAGTGAAGATTATGTGTCACAAGAGAAACAGTGGAGAACAAGACCTACCTACTTCTGCTTATGTGGAGTTTGCAATTTGGTGGGCAAATGGATATTCTCCCAGTTTTTTAAACTAGGAAAACATAGTTAGAAATCTTTACTCAATACCTTCTTATATATAGATTAGAAAAAAACCAGTTGTATTATTCTGTAATATAGCAGTTTTTGAACTTTTTGTTTGTATATTTCTTAAAATCAAGTTTTCCCATTGTATCTATAGATATTTAACATATTAGTATTCAAACAGAAATTTACACTATTCAAAACTAATAGTAATAATCTGGTTATATGACAATATACAGAACATTTTTCATGGAAAATAATGTTTTCAGAAACAAAAAATTCATAAGAATGAAATTGTTTTACATTTTTGCACATCTCTTTAAATAGCTGGCTTAATAGAAGGCAGGTGGATTTTCATATCTGCTTCAGTATTCAATTTGTTACAATATGTTGTTTTTGTTGAAGTATATGAAGAAAACCCAGCATCATTTAGATTTGTAGTTGGAAGGGAGGAATACTTAATGCTTTTTGTAGATAATTGTGGATAGTCTTTGAAGTTACACCAAAACTCAACAAGTAGAAAGTTGATAAAGGTTACTTGGGATTGAAACTGTTACATTAAGGTCTATACCTTAAAATGCATTAGTCCCTATCTTGTGCTTTGCATGGCTCTTGTATTCACACCTGATTTTGAATCATCATGCATTGGTCATTTGGAAAATACTTGTTTACTAAGTTGTGCAGACATTCCTGATGTTGACACATCTTATAACACAATATCAAAAAATCACATTCAGTACTATCAGTACTGATCTCACCACCAAAGTCTTTTAAGTATTGAAAGCTGTCGTCTTGCTCACAGTAGCAGAAATGTTTTCCCAAACTCTATTTTTTGCATGAAACTTTGAGTTTTATCATTTGTAACAAATACTGTTCATTGTTTTCCTTGAAAATTATGGTTCTCATTTTTTAGAAAATGTCTGCCATATACCCGTTTGAATAATAATAGTTTTTCTGTCATTCTTAGGGCAAAAGACAGCACCCTGTGAAAAAGTGGCAAGTTTAGCTTGCACCTCAAACAATTGCACAAAATTGTTTACCACAGACAACTATTGCCCTTCGGTAGACAGCAGCACTGCTTTATGCATACCTCCCATTTTGTCACGTTAAATACTAAAAATAAACAAATAAAAAACCTGCAATGGTTGAGATTTAATACAATAATTTTATTGCTTTATTAAGATATTCTTAAGTAAAACTGTTATTTGTATTGTGAGCACATGGCAGTGAAGTGCAGTTTGGTGATGCTTCTTTTATTTGTGTTAGTGAACAATTTTACCCACCATTGCTCTTGTACTGTCAGAGCAAATGTAAATATGGTGAAAAAAGGCAAATATTATCTTAGTATTATAAGAAAAATAGTTTTGACCTCATGGACATCCATGTAAGGGACATACTGAAAGGGTCTCTTTTGCATACACTATGAGAACTGCTGCTCTATTATAAAGCTTTTGATATTTAACTCTATTTAAAATCATGGCTTTTTAAAAAGACAGTACTTTTCCCCTTTTTCCCAGATAGAGCAGGTCTGACTCTTTCTCATTGGTATGAGAAACTGCTGTACAGATAATTGGAGTCTCCAAGTTTGGGACACACAAGTTGGTGATAGGAAGTGGTTTTCTTCATGCATCTCAAGTGGCTGAAATTGGAAGTTCATAAAACCCACTGCGTGGGTGTAGGGTGGGTAGTAGCTTACTCTCTCCATCTGTTGGAAACTATAAATTTAAACTTGCTACAGCTTAGAAACTGTCAGATAATGTTAAAACCTTGGTTTTTGCTATTAGTCTATTAGAACTCTGCATCCCTTCAAAAATACTTCTTAAGGAACTTTTTTGCTTTTTAAATTTCAAATGTTAAATTCAAGAACAGTACTGAGTATGAATATACTCAATCAACAGTTAAACACTTTTAAATAAATAATAGACAATAAAACTGTTGTTTTTAAAGCATATGTAAAAGCATATGCAGCACTGGGAGAGAAATTATAAGCTTCTCAAATGGACCATTAATTGTCGATAGAAGAAGAATATTAACTGATGGGAATTACAGTTATATTTTATTTTATAGAAGAGAGAAGTCATAGAGGTTATATAAATATATAGGGTGATAAGGACTATCAGTGTCATGTGTTTCCTCCTCATTTGGTTATTTGAGAATCCCAAGCAGAAAAAGAAGGGACTTGCTCAAAACCCTCTGTGAACCTGTGGCAAAATCAAGGCTGGCCTCAGCCCGTGGGTTCCCAGTGCAGAGGCCTATCACCTCCATGCTGCTGCCTAAGGAATCACATACATATTGATTTTTTGTGAGTTAAACCTTATCTGTAAAGTGAACACTATTTTGTAAACCAACTACTTGTTCTTGTCTTTTCCTGTGGCTTAGGCTTTGGACCCAGATAGGATCTGGGGCTGAATGCTGAATGTGAGGAGTTTGGTTTATCCACTGAATCATCTTGGGAAAAGGTTTTAATCTCACCAAACTCCAGATTCTTCATGAAACAGGAAACATATCTGTTCAATGAGATATTTTTAAAATGCCAAGTATTAGTTTTCTTTCTGTTTAATTTAAAAATTATATTAAAAGTATTACTTGCATATCCCAATTCATTTAAAAATTTGTGCAATTCATTAGAAACTAAGAAAAGTATTTGTTTAACCATATTTTCAGACATCTTCAAAATACATCTCTTTATAGAGAAAGTGTACAAAAAATAGCAAATATTTTTTATTTAAACATATGTGGTTTATTTCCGGGTTTTGGCACCAAAAACAAAACAGAACAAAACAAAAATCCACATGCATTCTTATACTCTATAGAGTCAGTTTGGAAAATGTAACCTTTGATTTTTAAAAATCTACAATAAAATCTCATGGAAATTACAGCAAACTTGTGAAAACCTTATTGAATGTACTCTAGAACCTGAGTAACTCGTTTTCATTTTAAAAGGCATAAAATAAAAATCAGGAGAATCTTCTAACCTTTATGATAATTCTTATGTTATAGCAGTGATAGCTCCTTTCAACTGTTTCTGCCTTCCTTATAAGAAACCAGAAAATAATTTGAAAATGAATAGGGTAAGAAAAATTTTAAGAGACATTGTCAGACTGTCATTAAATCACTGCTTTTGTGGTATTATGTGGGCTCTCTTGAATATTTTCCATGGTGAATCTCTTGTGCTTTCTTTCCTTCCTCCCAGTGTGCTCTGGCTGCTGATGAAGTAGTATTTAATGAGAAGGAACTAGAGGTGAAGGAACTAAAGAATCAAGTGCAAATGATGATGCAGGAAAACAAAGGACATGTTCTATCTTTGAAAGAGGCACAAAAAGTGAATAGATTGCAGGTAGAGTTTCTTAATGCATCTAGCTCTATAGATTTAATTTGACTAGTCACTAAATTAATAAATAGAATAGCATTTAAATGATAAGTTGAAATGTTTACAAAATAGTTTTGAACACAGGAACCTAAAAAGAATTTAATTATAGTTTTTCCCCTAATATCAGTATAAAGGGAAAACATTTTCACTGTTAGTTTAACTAACATTGTTCTCTTCTCTTCATACTTTCCCCTTTCATTGTTTGCCAAGGGAACAGGCAATGTGATATTGTTAGAAGTTGGACGGTAGGTAATGATGAAAATAATACAGAACTTTTGTGGCCCTGTCATTGGAATGAGCCCACTTTTTAAGTCCCTTAAGGACCAGATGGCAAGTCTGGGTGCCACCAGTAGCAAAAGTAGGTTCACAGTTGTGAGTATATGAAACGCAGAGTTTATTCTTATATTATTATTTATTCTTGTATTATATATTTTTCCATAGGAACAACTGTAAACCTACTTTTACGTACCCCTGTATATTCTGGGTATGATGAGCTCTTTATAAGTTATATGGTTCCAAATATTTTTTCTCTTTCTGTGGCTTTTTACTCTCGACGACATCTTTTATGAAAAGACATATTGTAATCAAATTCAAAAATCTTTTTCTCTATGGTTAATTATGTTTGTGCTCTAACAAGCCTTTCCTTGGAGGGTATTTTCTATATCATCTTCTAGGAGCTTTGTTGTTTTGCCTTTAACATTTAGTTCTACAGTACTTCTGTAATTGATTTTTGTGTATGGGGTAAAGTAAGCATCTTTTTTTCCTCCATGTAGATATCCATTTGTCCTGTCACCATTTATTGAAAAGACCATCCTTTCACCACTGTTCTGAGTACTATCTTTGTCATAAGTCAAGGCTCATTTGTACCTGAACTTATTATCTATTTTTGGAATTTATGCTGTGTCCTTGGTTTGTCTATCCTTGAGTCAATATATCACACTTCTTATTTATCGTACGTTCATAATTGGTCTAGATATTCAGTGAAGCAAGGCCTTCTGTTTGGTTCTCCTAACCTCTAAGAATGTCTTGGTTGTTCCATATAAATTTTAGCATCAGCTGTCTAGTGCACAAAAGTACCCACTTTTTGTGATTTTGATTGGGATTGTGCTATTTATAGGTCCATTTGGGAAAAATTGACATCTTTTGATTGTGAGTCTTCTAATCTATGAGCATGGTATTTCCTTCATTTACTTAGGTTTCCTTTGGTTTTTCTCAGTAATGTTTGCATGTGTGTAGAAGTATTGCACATCTTTTGTTACACTCATTTCTAGACACTTGTGTTTTTTTAATGTGACTAAATGGAATCTTTTTAAAATTTCATTTTTTAATTGTTCATAGTTATAAATATATTGATTTTTGTATATTGATATATCCAGCAACCTGACTAAATTCACTTTTTAAAAATTATATTTTATTGATAATGCTATTATAGTTGTCCTAATTTTTCTCCCTTTGACACCCTCCACCTACCACACCCGACCTCTCTCAGGCAATCCCCACACCATTGTTCATGTCCATGGATCATGCGTATAAGTTCTTTGGCTACTCCATTTCCTATAGTATACTTCGATCCCCGTGGCTATTCTGTAACTACCTACTTGTACTTCTTAATCCCTTCACCTCTTCACCCACTACCCACATCCCCCTCCCCCATCTGGCAGCCATCAGTTTGCTCTCCACATTCATGATTCTGTCTCTGTTCTTGTTTGCTTAGTTTGTTTTTTAGATTCAATTGTTGATAGATATATATTTATTGCCATTTTATTGTTCATAGCTTTGATCTTCTTTTTCTTAAATTAGTCCCTTTAACATTTCATATAATAATGGTTTGGTGATGAGGAACTCCTTTAGTTTTTTTCTTTTCTGGGAACCTCTTTATTTGCCCTTCCATTCTAAATGATAGCTTTGCTGGGTAGAGCAATCCGAGCTATAAGTCCCTGCTTTTCATGACTTTGAATATTTCTTGCCAATCCCATCTAGCCTGCAAAGTTTCTTTTGAGAAATCAGATGACAGTCTTATGGGAACTTCCCTGTAGGTAACTAACTGTTTTTCTCTTGCTGCTTTTAAGATTCTCTCTTTATCTTTAACCTTTGGCATTTTAATTATGATGTGTCTTGGAGTGGGCCTTGTTGTGTTCATCTTGTTTGGGACTCTCTGCACTTCCTAGACTTGTATGTTTATTTCCTTCACCAAGTTTGGGAAGTTTCCTGTCATTATTTTTTCAAATAGGTTTCCAATTTCTTGCTCTTTTTCTTCTCCTTCTGACACCCCTATGCTGCAAATGTTGGAATGCTTTCTTTAATTCTGCAGTTGTCAGACTTCCATTCAACTCGATTTGTCAGACTTCCATTCAACTTGATTTCTGGTGGTTCTGTGTGAAGGTTGTTCCATAGTTTAGTTGTAATTTTGATGTGGTTGTGCGAAGAGGTGAGCCATTTTTACCTATGCCTCCATGTTGACTGTAAGTCCTAAATTCATTTTTTAATTCTAATATTTCTGTAAATTCTTTTGGATTTTTGTTTCTAATTGTGTCATCTGCAGCTGATAACAGTTTTATTTCTTTTATAATCCTTATACCTTTTTCTTTTTCTTACCTTTCTTCATTGGCTGGGATCTTCAATACAGTGTTAAATAATAGTGGTGATAGCAAGTGTCTTTGTCTTGTTTCCAGTTAGAGAGGAAAAGCTTTCACTATTAAGTACCATGTTAGCTGTGGCTCTTTTTATTTACCTTTTATCAAACCAAAGCAGATTTCTTTGCTGAGAATTTTTATTATGACTGGATATTAAATTTTATCATATGATATTTGTTTATCATGAGTGTTCTCCTTTATTCTGTTAATGTGGTGAATTATATTGATTTTTCTAACTTTAAACCAGTCTTGCATTCCTGGAATAAATATGTGTTTTTTTGGTCATGATGTATTGTTGTATCAGGGTCCCCAAGACCACCCTCAGGCTGGATGATGCACTAAGGGGACTCAGCATTAGTCATGTTCGTGGCTAAGATTTATTATAGTGAAAGGAGAGCAGTGATCAGCAAAGGAAAGAAAAGATACATAGAGCAAAGTCTGGAAGTAACCAGGTACAAAATTAAAATTACAAGAGTTTTCTCCCAGTGGAGTCACATGGATGTGCTTAATTCCCCCAGCAGTGAGTGTCACAACACATGTGAAATGGTGTTTACCAGGGAAACTCTGAAGAGACTCATTGCCTACAGTTTTTATTGAAAGGTAGTCATGAAGGCACTCTCCACCCAGCATGTACCAGAGTTCCTGAATACCAAAAGGAGGGCAGGTGTTCAACATAGACCACATTGTCTGCACAAATAATTTGAGCACACTGAGTCACTCTTATTTAAGCTTGTCGTTACCTACATTCCACTTTCAGCTCAAAATATTTCCTAATTTTTATTTTGACTTTTTTTCTTTGACCTACGGGTTATATATTTATTTACAACACATTGAGGATTCTTAAAAGTTAATTTTTAGCTTAATTGCATTGTGGTCCCTGTGATTTCAGTGCTTTGAATATGTTGAAATTTGCTTTATGGCTCAGTATGAGTCCAATTTTTGTAGATATTACAGATGTACTTGAAAAGGAAGTGTTTCTGTAATATTGGGGCTGTTAATTCTGTTAATCCTGTTATCCAGATCTATATTTTTATTCATTTGTTAGGGTCTTTTTGTTATATCGATATTTAGAGTGATGTTAAAATCTCCCGCTATGATTTTGAATTTGTCTTACTTCCTTGTGAAGTACTGAAGTATGTTGAAGCTGTGTTATTAAGTATGTAGAAATGTGGAATCATTACATCATCATAGTGAGTGGACCTTTTAAAAAAACTATTTTCACTTCTTTTTATCTCCTGTTATGGTTTTGCCTTGAAGCCCATTTTGATATGATTATAGCTATGCCAGCTTTCTTTTACACAGTGTCTTTTTTTTCCATCTTATTTTTAATCTTTCTGTGTCTATTTTACTTTTGTTTCTTGTTAGCAGCAGGTTAGGTAATTTTATAATCTTCTCTGACAGTCTTTATCTTTTAATTTGATTACTTAGTTTGTTTTTGAATTTAACATAGTTACTATTATGTTTTGGTTATAATCCCACCGTTATACTTTTTATGTATTTTCCCTGTTCTGTGTTCCCTTTTCTCTCCTTTCTTACCTTCTTTTGTATTGTGTATTTTAAATTTTAACTTTATTAGCTTGAAAGTTGTACTTTTACTCCTTTTTTTAGTGGTTATCCTAGAGAGTAAACCATGCATCCTTGTCTTCATAAAGTTTAGTATTAATTGGTGCTTTTACCCTTTTCCCAGACCATGTAAGGACTCCATTTAACACCTGCCCTCAACTTATGTACTATTTTGTTGTGTATTTGAATTACCTGTATGCATGATTTTTAAATAAGGTTGCATTTTTATAGCTCAGCATTAACACAGCGAAACTTTAGGCTTTAAAAAATTTAAAACAGTATTACATGTGAAATGCTAAAATGAATGACAATTTCTTGTTTATATAAATTTGTTCTTGTAAAACAAAGATTGATGTTAGCGCTTTCTGGATTGGATATACTGTAAACGTTTTTTACAGGATACATAAAAAGTACACACACACACACACACACACACACACACCTCCCCTCCCCCTACCTGTACACAATATGTCCTACCTTTGATTTCCAAGCTCTCCTTTCTCCCAGGACTATCAGTTGCCTGTCTTCTATCTCTTTGTGCTTTCAGCTTTCTTTTTACTAAGTAAAGGCTTTCACTTCACTGCACCTGCTGCCACTTCTGTCGCCTTTGCTGCCACCTGTGCTATTTTCCGCTCTTCCTCCAGTTTTGAACTTCCTTGTCTCTTGTTACTTCTTGAATTTCACTCAAGAAGTCCAAACTTTTATAAAGCTCAGCTAATCAGAGTGCCTCAGTTTGGCAAGCTGACTAGTCACAGTGTATGGAGCCTTTTTTTTTGAGTATTTAACTCTATGCCGTATTTGTTGCTTACTATTCAAAGGTGTTTACCACTCAGAACAATCCTAGATACCTGTGAACACCAGAAGGCTAGTCTTTGGATAAATGAGGCTTTTCTGGACTCTTAAGGAACTTGTGACTTACAGTTGTGATTTTGGTCAATATACAATTTATTTTTTATCATTATCTACACATATACTGAGGATCTCTATTTTTAAAATTTTCATTTATTTTCTACAAAGAATGAAAAAATAATAGAACAACAACTTCTTGTGGATCAACTGAGTGAAGAACTAATGAAACTTAACCTCTCAATGACTTCTTCAGCTAAGGAAACTTGTGGAGATGGGCCAGATAACAGGATACCTGAAAAGAGACCATATACTGTACCATTCGATACTCATTTGAGGGATTATATTTATATCCCAGCAAGATCAGATGCCGGGAAGGTAAAGTCTAAACATTAACCTCTTTCTTATTTTGAGATCTTAAAAATATTATATGTAACATAATATCACAGTGTATTTGTATAGTCTCAGCAGATATGCTTGGTTTCTGTTTGGTTTTATGGACTTTGTGTATTCGTTTAACCATATCATGCTTCTTTTTAGTAAAAATATCAATAAATAGGAGAATGTATGATTATGTTTGGAAGGAGTAGTTGAAGATAATATCTATATTCATTAAGGAGGAAAAGCTATCCTTTGCAGTCATATTTTCAGACATGACTCCGTCGTCGTCGGCAGCCGTCCGTCTCGAGAGACGATGGTGTAGCTTCTTAAGAGTCCATCTGCACCGCCGAGAATGGCTGTGCAGTCCGACTCGGGAGTGACATGGTATCTGTCTCCTCCCATGTTGAATCGACATCTTGCGATGACGCTGAAGCTACAGAGCCTGGGCAGGGTGATATGGAGGGTCTGCTGTTGCCCATGCAGCAGACCCCCCCTCTCTTCGCAGCTGAAGGATCCAAGGGAAAGACGGAGTCAATACAGCTTGGCTTCAGGTGCGCCGCAGGAGTTGCCGGTGTTGACTACAACGTCAAACCGCCTTAGGGACTCCGGCTCCGGATTTTCTGTCGGGGTTTACTCCCTCAGCCTTTCCCCTGAAGAGGTATGCCGCAAGGCAGCGGAGGTTTTTTGGAGTCAGAGTTTTCCTAAGGCTGATATATTCATGAATTTTTTTCTTTCTTTAACCACACCAAGTTGAGATGAGGTTGGAGGTTATTTCTTTGACTTATTTGGTTTGTCTTATTCTTTTCTTTTTTTTTAAAAGGCTTTATTTATTTATTTTTAGAGAGAGGGAAAGGGAGGTAGAAAGAGAGGGAGAGAAACATCGATGTGAGAGAGAAACATCGATCCGTTGCCTTTTGTACATTCCCCGACCGGGGGCTGAACCTGCAACCTAGGCACTTGCCCTGACCCCTGACTGGGAATCGTACTGGTGACCTTTCACATTGCAGACGACACCCAACCAGCTGAGCCACACTGGTCAGGGCAGTTTTTTTCAAAATGACATTTATGTGTTACTTAATCTTGCCAACCTGCCATATCAAGACTGTGTAAAGCACAGTATAAACTTTAAAATATTTTTTAAAATTTTATTTATTTAATTTTTATTTATTTATGAATGTGTATAAATATACGCACACATATTTCTCTTGAAAAATCATCAAGTAATCTCTACTATGGAAAAGACTAATTAGAAGATTCATGAATTTTGGTTTTTGTTGATTGATTTTATGATGGGAAATGATTTGTGTGAGATCTATGTGATGATTACAGTCAAAGGGATAAGAAATATGTGAAATGTCATAGACTTTGCAATTAGGCAGGCTTGGGTGTGAACACCAGCTCTGTTGTATAGGCCTATGTATGACTAAACCTGTATGGGGGAGGAGTCTATGGAGGATTTACATGAGATGGTAACTTTGAAAGTGCTGGTACATTGTGTCCTCAATATATGTCCATGGGTGCCTTTGCTATGTCCCAGGCTCAGTACCTCAGAGTGAGTAAGACAGATGTTATCCTTACCTGCGTGGTTTTCGGTTTTGAGTGGTTGAATATTAAAATTTAAATCATTGTTATTAATTTCATTTTTACTTTGTAGAGTCATTGACATTATCCTTATGGTTAAATACATGGTACCTTTTCATAAAACATTTAGGAAGAAAGAAACATTTTTACATGATTCACGTTATCTATTATTTCAACTTAATACTTATATGTTAAACCTTTTATATTTAATATTTTTTTCTTTTACTATTGGCTAGTTATGCGAAAGTATTTCCTGTTTCTGTTTTTCTTTTTTTAAATTACATTTGGGTTTTTTTCTGATTACAAGAGTTACACACTCTCAGTCTCTGTTTTTTATTTCTATTAGTCTCTCTCTCTCTCTCTCTCTCTCTCTCTCTCTCTCTCTCTCTCTCTCTCTCTGAGTATATAGAGCTCTGTGCGCTCTTGAGAAAGGTAGGCCCAGCCCTTCTGTTCTTATCTCTAGTTGTTTGATTAGACCTGAAACTGACATTTAGAATTGCTTCAAATTAGTAAATTTTTAGCTTTGTTTTGTTTTCAAAATAATTCCTTATACCTCAAAAGAACCACCTAGCCACTTTAAGGGAAAAAGGAAGATGATGCAAAGGTCATATGATTAGCAGTTTTGAAAGTTCTCCTAATGTATGTCCAGAAATCCTGGCCACCTCTTTTGTCTGGCCTGGGTATTGCAGCAGACATGAAAAGGCAGGCTTGTCTGTGGAAGACACATAGTTTGGGAAGCCTTGTTCAAGTTCTGTTTGCTGTTACATTGTTTTTAAGCATGAGGGCAATGTCTCATATTGGATACCAAACCTAGCGAAATTAAGCCACAGAGGACATAGGAAATACCATTTTATTTTCTCCTGGATTTCTGTCTCTTCGCAGAAGTCTAGCTAATGTTTTCCAACCGTAAGTTTTTTCTTTTAGAGCTGAACTCTAATATTTTCCTAGAGTAAAAATAGTCTGATAAGAGAAATACTTTAACGTAAAATACTTTCAAAAGAAGAAAAAAGAAAAGTAGTTTAATTAATTTTTTTCCTTTGGTATATTTTATTATGTTATTACAGCTGTCCCAATTTTTCCCTCTTTGCTTCTCTGCCTGGCACCCCCATTCCTCTGGAAGTCCTCCCCCAACCCCCCCACACTCATTCTACACTGGTTGACTGTTCCAAATCATTGATTTGAACCCCGGTTTCCTTTCCTTCACCTTTGGTTTTGTGTGGATTTTCCTTCATTTCACTTAGCATAGCTTTCACTTTTTCCCTTAATGCGTTTGCTGTACTCAAGCATATCTGTCAAGCCCGTGAGCATCTTTATCACCAGTGTTTTGAATTCTACATCTGTTAGGTTGTCTATCTCCTCATCTGTTAGGTTGGCTATCTCCTCGTCACTTAGTTTTCCTACTGGAACCTTCATCTGTTCCCTCGTTTGGGCCATACTTCTCTGTCTCCTCATTCTGACGGGCTCCTGTGTTTGTTTGCCTCCACGTCCCAGGTAGAGCTGTCGCTCCTGTTACATTGTAAGAAGCAGAACCTTAAGGATTCATCAGTACAGGGCTACTTGTTTCACCACGTTGTGGTGCTGTATGTGGGGGAGGGGTCTGAGAGGGAACAATGCCGCCTGCCCAGCACTCGCCCCTTTTCCAGGCACTTCTCCCACTTCCGCACTGGACTGGCACCCCTCTAACTGCTGCCCTGGCCGTCGTTCCCAGAGTGGGTGGGTCTGCGGATATTCTAGGACCATGGGGGCCCTTTAAACAAGCAGACTCTGCTGAGACCGGCAGTTTCTGCCTCCACCTCAATCCCCACTGGTCTGCATAGTCAGAAGCAATGAGGCTTGATTTTCCCCGGTGCTGGGACCATGGGCTTTGAGGTCCATTGAGGACCTGGGAACGCACCCCAGGTGTCCCTCCTGACATTTTAGAACATGTGACTGCGCTTTCTGTCAGCCTGCTGCTGCCAGCGCTGCTGCCACCACCACACCATGTCCTCTCCGCCCTGGCTCCGCCCCTCCTACCTGTCTGGATGAGTATTTCTTCTTTATATCCTTGTTTGCTGGACTTCCCTGCAGTTTGATTTTCTGGAACTTCTGGTTGTTTCTAGTTTTGAGGTAGCTGTATTCCTTCTTAGTTTTGGAGAGAGATGCAGGGTGTCTGTCTACGCCTCCATCTTGGCTGGAGGTTGTTTAATTAATTTTTAAATTGATTACAGAAAGAGTTTGATTTTATTTCTTAGGCACGTTTATACATAGTGGAGGGAAAGAATGAAAAGATCTTATTTTAAAAGTGTATTATATTTATACATATACTTTCATTACTAGCTTTTCTCATTTAACATTTCACAAATATTTGATAGTCATGAAATATTCTTCTATAATATATCATGATTTTTAATATTTATTCTGAAGGCATACATTGTATACCTTTTCCTGTTGTTGCACATTTGTTTTCAACTATCTCTTAATCTGAAAAGTTAAACACTAAACTAGAAGTATTAGGTCATGTCTACCCATGCAAAAATTCTAAAGAAATTGCCCCTCACAATCAAATAGTATACAGGGAAATAAAAGAAAAGTACTAATATTATGTACCAAATTAATATGGAAAAAAAGAAAAACTCATTTGTCGCAGTAGATGCCAGAAACTCATCTGATGAAATGCAAAATTGAATCTTGATTTAAACTTAAAATATAATAGCGGTTCCTAACTTTCTTAACATTGAAATATATAATTAAAATAAAAAGCCAGTGTTATACATACTAAAAAGGCACTTTGGAAAGAAAAAAATTACAAAAGTGTTCCTAGTTGTTACGTAGGTTTAGTATAATAATACCATAAATATTGATGAAAATCTACCATTTTCATTGAGATATTTTTTTCACATTTTATCATCTTTGTCGGCAGGACATTTTTTTTGTAATTGATGGCCATGTCATAATTTGATAGCTTTTTTTCTTTCTTGGTGGTATAAAAGTAATGGTGTGTTTCTTGCAGTTGATAGCATTTTAGATTTGATGAAATATGGTATCATGAAAAGGAAATAAAAGCAGTAGGTCCACAATACCACTTTCAGTATTAGACTGAAATAGTCTTAAGGGATATATTTTAAAAGCCTTCTGGAATCTCCAGATTCACATAAGTGGAATTTTTGTAAAAGCTCTTCTTTTTTTTATGCCCAAATAAATTACATTTTAAATTTTTATTTAATTTTTATTTTTTAAAAATATGGAATGCTTTACGAACCTGTGTGTCATCCTTGTGCAGAGGCCATCCTAATCTTCTCTGTATCATTCCAATACTAGTATATGTGCTGCCAAAGCGAGCACATGAATTACATTAAAAAAAAATTATTTACTGAGAGAAAAAAAAATTGATGTTTTTCCACTTATTTATGCATTCATTGGTTGCTTCCTGTATGTGCCCTGACAGGGGACTGAACCTTGGCCAGGGATAGAATGAATTACATTGTATTTTGATTCACAAAATTTCTGTGCATAATCTCACACTATAGCTCAACAGCCTTTAAAAATTTTAAGTGTACTTTATTGATTATGCTGTTACAGTTGTCCCAATTTTTTTTCCCTTTGCTCCCCTCTGCTCGGTACCCTCCTTCTCTCCAGCAATCCCACCCCCCTTGGTTCATGTCCATGGGTCGTGCATATAAGTTCTTTGGGTTCATCCTTTGCTATACTATTCTTGACATCCCCCTGTCTATTTCGTAACTACCAATTATGCTTTTTAATCCCTGAACCATTTCCCTATTTCTCTCCCTTCCCCCTCCCAGCTGGTAACCCTTCAAAGGATCCCCATACCTATGATTCTGTTCCTGTTCTGGCTGTTGGCTAGTTTTTGTTTTTATTTTCTACATTCTGTTGTTGATAGTTGTGTTTGTTGTCACTTTAATGTTCATAGTTTTATGTTTTTCTTTTTCTTAAATAAAACATTTCATACAATAATGGCTTGGCAATGATGAACTCCTTTAGCTTTACCTTGTCTGTGAAGCACTTTATCTGCCCTTCCATTCCATATGATAGCTTTGCTGGATAGAGTAATCTTGGTTGTAGGTCCTTGGTTTTCGTCACTTTGAATACTTCTTGCCAGCCCCTTCTTTACTGCAAAGTTTGTTTTGAGAAATCAGCTGATTTATTTATTTATTTAGAAATATACTTTATTGATTATGCTGTTACAGTTGTCCCAATTTCTTTTCCCTTTGTTTCCTTCCACCCAGTGACCCCTCTCCATCCAATTGCCCCCCACTTAGTCCATGCCCATTGGTTGTGCATATAGTTCTTCTCAACATCTTCCTGTCTACTCCACTCTTCCTACTATGCTTCTTAATTCCTGTATCATCTCCCTCCTTTTCCCCGCTTCCTCCTCCCTGCTGACCTCCCCCCATAGTGTTCCCCATACCTATAATTCTTTTCCCACTCTCGTTGCCTACTTAGTTTGCCTTTGTTTTGATTCTCTAGCTTCTGTTGTTGGTTGTTGTGATACAGTTTTCATTTTAATGTTCATAGTTTTGATCCTCTTTCTCCTAAACAAGTCCCTTTAATATTTCATATAACAGTGGTTTGGATCAGATGAACTCCTTCAGTTTTACTTTGTCCTGGAAGCACTTTCTCTGCCCTTCTATTCTGAATGACAGCTTTGCTGGATGAAGTAATCGTGGCTGTAGGTTTTTGCTTTTCATTACTTTGAAAATTTCTTGCCAGTCCCTTCTTGCCTGCAGAGTTTCTTTTGAGAAATCAGCTGACAGTCTTATTGGGACCCCTTTGTACATAATTCTCTTCTCTCTTGCTGCTTTTAAGATTCTCTCTTTATCCTTAATTTTTGACATTTTGATTATAATGTGTCTTGGTGTGGTTCTCTCTGGGTCCAGTTTTTTTGGAACTCTCTGTGCTTCCTGGACGTGTAAGTCTATTTCCTTCCCCAGGTTAGGGAAGTTCTGCTTCATTGTTTTTTCACATAATTTTTCAATTTCTAGTTCTTCTTCTTTACCTTCTGGCAGCCCTATTATTTGGATGTTGGCCCGCTTATAGCTGTCCCATATGTTTCTGAGCCTCTCATCATTTCCTCGCTTTTTGTTTCCTCTTTCTGCACTGATTGACTGTTTGTTCCTTTCCTATGTTCTGATTTGTTAATTTGATCTCTGATTTTCCTCCCCTCACCACTTGTTTTGTATGTGTTTTCGTTCATTTCAGCAGGACTAGCCTTCATTCCTTCCCCATCTTGTTTAAGATCTGCTGTTAGGTCTGCAAGCTTTCTTATAACCAGAGCTCTGAACTGAACCTCAGAAAAATTATCTATCTGCTGGTTCAATAGATCATATATTTGCTGTCTGGTCAGCTGCGTGATTGGGATCTCTGTCATGCTCTGTGCCATCCTGGCAATTTTGTGTTTACCTTTGCTTCCTGGGCTGGGCTGTCACACCTCCTACGCTATAGAGGGCGGAGCTCTGTGCACTTGTCACTACCAGATGACCCTTCTTACCACACTGTGGCGCTTTGTGTGGGGGCAGAGATCCAAGATGGATTCCTGCCGTTCACTCTCCGCTGAGAGACTGGGAGCCTCCTCCTCCATCCCCCTGCCCTCCAGGTCTCACGGTCTGAGGCAATGGGGGTCTGCCTTCCCCGGCATTGAATCGCAAGCTGATGGGTTTGGTCTGTAGCCAGGGATGCTCCCCAGGTGCTGCTCGCCTCCACTTAAATACAGGTGTCTCCTTACCGCCATCCCGCCACCACTGCCAGCACAGCTTGACCTCCCCGCCCTGGCTTTGCCCCTTTTACCCATCCGGACGAGCACCAGTTGTTTATAACTTCATACGTTGGACTTCCATGTAGCTTTATTTTCTGCAACTTCTGGTTATTTGTGGTGTTGTGGTAGTTGTAGTCCTTTTTAGTTGTGGAGGGAGATGGAGCATGTCAGTCTAGGCCTTCATCTTGACTGGAAGTCTGATAGTCTTATAGGAACCCTTTTATGGGTACCTCTCTTCTTTTCTCTTGCTGCTTTTAAGATTCTCTTTATCCTTAACCTTTGGCATTTTAATTATGATGTGTCTTGGTGTGGTGCTCCTTGGGTCTAGCTTGTTTGGAACTCTCTGTGGTTCCTGAACTTGTATGTCTTATTTCCTTCACCAGATTAGAGAAGTTTTCCTTCATTATTTTTTCACATAAGTTTTCAGTTTCTTGCTGTTCATCTTCTCCTTCTGGCACCCCTATTATTTGGATATTGGTACATTTAAAGTTGTCCCAGAGGTTCCTAAGCCTCTCATTTTTCCCAGTTCTTGTTTCTTCATTCTGTACTAGTTGACTGTTTATTTCTTCCTTATGTTCCAAATTGTTGATTTGAACCCTGGCTTCCTTCCTTTCATTATTGGTTTCACGTGGATTTTTCTTTGTTTCACTTAGCATAGCCTTCATTTCTTCCCTTATGCGTTTGCTGTACCCAAGCATGTCTGTCAAGTCTGTGAGCATCTTTATCACCAGTGTTTTGATCTCTGCATCTGTTAGGTTGGCTATCTCCTTGTCTCTTAATTCTCCCGCTGGAACCTTGATCTGCTCCCCTTTTTTGGCTATAACTCTCTGTCTTGTCAACTTGATAACTTTCTGTGTCTTAGGTAGAGCTGTTGCACCTATCTGGATGAGTATTACTTTATATCTTTCTTTTTTGGACTTCCATGAAGTTTAATTTTCTGGTAGTTATGGTTGTTTTTAGTTTTGAGCTAGTTGTATTCCTTCTTATGGTTGTGGAGGGAGGTGAAGCGTGTCTACCTACGTGTCCATTTTGGCTGGAAGTTCATTGCCTTTTCAGTCTTAGTAATACTAAGATTTTATCTCTCACATAAAGGCCATTTTTTCTCATAATTTTTTTAAATTCTTTGAACACATAGTTGCTCATGGTAAAGAGTGAACACAGCAGAACACAGAGAAGATGTATGTGCTGAACTTTGACCAGGTTCTTTGGCTAGCTAAGTGACTCATTCCAGCAGAACACACCAACTGCACAGTAGCAAAATGACATGTTAAGTCTTATGTATCTTTGCAGAATTCTCAATTGAAATTACAATGTTAACTATATGGAAATCAGAGAAGGAAAACTCTGACTCCAAAAAACCTCCACTGCCTTGCGGCATACCTCTTCAGGGGAAAGGCTAAGGGAGTAAACCCCGACAGAAAATCCGGAGCCGGAGTCCCTAAGGCGGTTTGACGTTGTAGTCAACACCGGCAACTCCTGCGGCGCACCTGAAACCAAGCTGTATTGACTCCGTCTTTCCCTTGGACCCTTCAGCTGCGAAGAGAGGGGGGGTCTGCTGCATGGGCAACAGCAGACCCTCCATATCACCCTGCCCAGGCTCTGTAGCTTCAGCTTCACTGGAGAGGACACTCCAGCGTCATCGCAAGATGTCGATTCAACACGGGAGGAGACAGATACCGTGTCACTCCCGAGTCGGACTGCACAACCATTCTCGGCGGTGCAGATAGACTCTTAAGAAGCTACACCATCGTCTCTCGAGACGGACGGCTGCCGACGATGACGACAACTATATGGAAGCTACAACCTGTGGCGAATGAGTTAAGCAAAGTTGCAGCAAATCTGATGAAACAAAATCAACTGCATCAATGATGAGAGGAGATTCTCTCATTGTATGGGGATTTAGACTGTTACATTCAGGTTTGGGTATAGCACTTTAAGTCACATTAGATTATTTTCAGAGGAAAATCAAGTTGCTGAAGGACGGTGGAGGAAATCTGAAGTACCTCTAGATTTAGTTAGATTCAAAGGGGACATGATGACTTTTAAATACAGGGGTGCGCAAAAGTAGGTTTATAGTTGTAATACAGGTAAATAATACAAAAATAAATTTTGTATTTCACATACTTAAAACTGTTAACCTATATTTGAAGGTTTATCATTATTGTTAGACTTTGTCTCTAGAATTGGGACAGGTGAGAAGTGCTAAGGGAATAAAAAGAGGGGTTTATTAGTGAGAACTGCCAAAGATGATATCAGAGGCCTATGATGGCATCCCCAGTGAATGTGTTTCAGCAGAGGTTAAGTGGTAATTTGCAATATTACAGAGGAGTGTCAAATATGGGATGGATAGTTGAACTCAATAACTGTAAAGTTTTCTCAACCTAGGTAGGAAGGAGCTGGATTTTAGAAGGCTTTACAAGCCTGGAAAGGGCAAAGAACCATTGTGTTGGTGGAAAGACTGTTAGAGAATTAATTTGCTAAATGTTTTTTATTGTGACAGAATTGATTTGGTGTTCAGTATTAAGCTGGGTCATTTATTTTCTTGTATAAAGAAGTTTTAAAAGCAAATTACAACCTCAGAGAACAAAATTTGACTCTGAACAAAAAATCTGTATTTGCTCCTGAAATAATTCCCACTTCCCTGACAAAGAGAAACCTTTGAAGCAAATGGCCAAGCTGGGTTCATTGTGCTTGTTAGAGAATACTTGAGTTGGTTCTTCTGTAAGTAATTCCCCTCCCCCACTCAAAACTTCAGAAGTTAGAGGCTACCTAGAAAACTTGATTACATATCCATCATGGTGCTGATGTGACAGATGGTCTTATTAGGGGACCAACAGTAGAGGCACAAAAATAAGATATCAAAGAATCAGGATTTTCTGAGAGAGGGTACAAGAAGGATCTATGTGAACTGAGTCTTGAACACCTTGTGATATACACATTTCACTATAGCTTATAATAATAATAAGTTGTAAGAAAAACAATAAAAAAATAATAAATTGAATGTCTCTCCTTAAGGTTTTATTATTTACCTTTTTTGAGAAATTACACAGATTTGATTACAGAGAGGTGGTGAAAAGAAATATTTCGTAACAGAAACTAGAATAAAAGTATAAAGGCGATTTCTAATTCATTGTTGTTGTTTTTCATGCTTGTTTTTTGAGAACTTAAGGTATATTACCAATAGAAGCATCTCATAATATGTTTAGAAAGTTCCCAGACTATCTCATGAACATTTCATTATCCTATGATGCATATTAAGTATGTCACCTAGAGTATTAATCAGCTGTGCCTAACCACTACTTGTAAAGTGTGAGTAAATACATTTGGATTTCCAAATTGAGAATATTTTGCCTTAGCAGAGGGAGTGGTGATGGCTCTGGATTTCTTCATTTGGAGGATTTGGATTGGAGGGGGACGCAGACCCTAGGCAGCAACACCATAATTCTCCAGGTGTTCAGAACTGGGAAGATCAGTGGGGTGTGAAACAGTTGCCTCCTATTGCACTGTGTATGGGCTTTGCATTCATTGGGAAGTGCCTGTGCTGTTTAAGATCTGTGATGTTTTCGCTCAGGCCTCTCTTTGGTTTTATTTTTGAATATTATACTGTAGTTGAAGGCAGGAGAGCTTTTTAGAAGAGGAAGAACTGTGTAGATTCTGAAAGCAGAATCCATGAGGTGCAATAGTATTGTGAAATGAATTTTGACACTTTTGGAGGGCCATACATATTATTGATGATTGTATATTTAAGAGTACTTATTTAATAACCCCTTAAAAACATGTTGAGTAATAAGATAAAAATAAACATTTTAAAATTTATTTTTGTTGTTGTTGTTGGGTGGGGGAATCACTTATAAGGTCTACACATGTCCTTCTGTGTGCTCTCTGGATCAAGTCATCGCTGGATTTCGAACACGAAGTCAGATGCTCCTGGACCACATAGAGGAACAAGATGAAGTCCTCCACTGCCAATTTTCTGATAACAGTGATGATGAAGAATCAGAAGGCCAAGAGAAATCTGAAATTAGGTTTGTTAAATATAGACTGAATTAATAAACATTTAATGTTTATGATGCAATAAATATATACAAATGGAGTTTTTTCATTAGTGTATCTTTTCCATTTAAATAATAGTAGGTAGTTTTTACTATATTGTCAACCAATGTACTATGAAACCACTGTTTGAACACAAGTCATCGGACTTAAAATTGAAAAATAGTTTTGCTTTTAGAGCTTTTATAGTCATTATATTTTAATTTTTAAAATGCTTCTGGATTTCCTGATTCTGCTGTCACAGTGGCAACAAACATAATGAATTTCCCACTGGGCCCAATGTAGTTGGGAATATTAGTAAAATTCTGTTTATATAATCAGTCATTCTCTTAACATTATAGTCATTTTGGGGGGGAAACTAATTTGAAGGCAGATTAACAAACACTAACAGACAACTTACCTTTGATCCTGATCTTTTTTTTTTTTTCCCAGACATAGAAGTCACTCATGGATTCAAAAGCCAGCCTCTGTTTGTTCTCTTGTTGAATTGAATGATATTCATGATCAAACACAAAAGTCAAGTTTGGGGAAAGAAGGTACACAGACTTTCTTAAGTAATTTACATTTAATGTTTATAAGATACCTCTTTTTCTTCAGTCAATAAGTTAAGAAGCATCTAGGAGTTCTTAAAGATGGGAACTTGGTAGGAATGTTTTCCTGGTTGGTAGAACTTCCTTTATGTTCTCTGTTCTACTTCTCATTTATCATTCTTTTTTACTCCTTAGTAAGAAAATTTTTCCACCAGTCAGTTCTGGCTAGAGTTGTAGGCTCGATCTCTCAGAATGGGGATTTTACATTCAAACCTAGGTTGGTATGCATTGTATTCTTGACTACTTTAAAATACATCTTATGTAATTTACTAGGTGTTTCCTTTCCTGCTTCACTGGCATGCATGTCTGCCATTAGTGATGTGCCCTTGGCATTGGAGCCCAATTATTCTATGGGTGCTCGTAATCAAATACACATTATTTGATGTATAGCAGTATAAAATGTATATGTTCCAAAAACTATAGTAGGATATTTTAATTCATTCATCTTGGCATATGAGTGGTAAAAGCACAAAAGGTAAGAGTATAGAGAATATAAATAACATGATAAATAAGTCCTACACTATGAAAATGAGAGCCTTTTTAAAGAGCCTATGCATGTAATATTTAACAACAACAACAAAAATACCTATATGTCACGAATGAAGCTGAAATAAAATTTTAAACGTATAAGTAATCTAGGTAAGTACTAGTAAAGTTGCCATTCTTGAACTGTACTGGTCTATGACCAGGTAAGAAATTTATGGCAGAATGAAAATTACTGTACTAACTCCTTCACTGAGGAAGTCTCTATGAAAAAAAAAGGTTAGCTGAGCTGAATAGTGACATAGCTGATTTACATTTTGGTGTAAGATAATAATAAGCAGTGCTGGCCCATACTCTAGTAGTCTGGTGTAGGCTACATTCTTTGATTATAACAAAGCTAGAAGGTAATAAGGAAAAAATTCAAACCTCTGCCCACCTGGAGATTTTACACCTTTCTTAAATAATAAGTTTTAAAACTCAAATTGTCGAATATCTAAGGGCAATGAAAAACTGTATCAGAACCTATGGGATGTGACTAAAGCATGTATGTAGTTTGGGTGTGGTGATAACCTAGGACTTGAAGAAAAAAAGGATAATATTTACTTCAGTTTCCCTAAATGTGACCAGAGAGTTGTTTTTCATTGGAGTTGGGGAAAAGAAATGCTATGTCTCTTAGGAAAGGAAAGGAAAACTCTTCCTGTAAGCAAGAAAACTAAAGTCCCAGTTACCATGTATTTTTCCTTCCTTTCCTTCCCTCTCTCTTTGTTTTTTCCTCTGCCACCTCTAAACTGCTTCTGTGTTCGCTTTTCTTTTTTAGTTCTACTTCTGTTGAGTATTTTATAAGCACATCGTTTTATTTCTCAGTTTTGTTTCTCTTATTTTAAAGATTCAAAGATCGAATGTCTCCAAGAAAGTCAGGAGTTGAATTTGCAAAAATTAAGGACTTCAGAACTCATACTTACTGAAGCTAAACAAAAAATGAGAGAACTTACAATTAACATCAAAATGAAGGAAGAGCTGATTAAAGAATTAATGAAAACAGGTAATAGTATCCTTTGAAGGTGTGTTCTAGAGCCAATATGTGGAGGTTAGTTATTGAAAGAACTTTGTTATATTGGGAATCATCTATAAATTGTTCTAACCAGTGTGACTTCTTTGCTGTGTTGAAACTCCGTGGCACTTACTGTTTTCTGCCACTTTTAAAGAAACATTATACTAGGCATCTGGGAATATGTCTGAGATGTTTTTCTAACTCATTTTAATAATATTTAAATTATTAATCTTTATTTTCTTGGGTAGTTCATTTTAACAGCAATCATAAACTATATTTTAAGTGTAGTTGATTTTTATTTCTCTAAAGATGTAAGGATTCTTTTTTTTTTAAGATTTTATTTTTATTTATTTTTAAAGAGAGGGGAACAGAGGGAGAAATAGAGGGAGAGAAACATCAATGTGTGGTTGCCTCTCACATGCCCCCAACTGGGGACCTAGCCTGCAACCCAGGCATGTGCCCTGACTGGGAGTCAAACTGGCGGCCTTTCAGTTTGCAGGCTGGTGTTCATTCCACTGAGCCACACGAGCCAGGGCAGGATTTATTCTTGAGAGCTGTTCTCTTGAGTGAGTTAAGCTTCTAGCTCTTCTTAGCCTCAAATTTCTGCCAGGTTGGTGTATGCACCACATTCTCTCCTCACTGTCAGCTACATTAGGCTTGCCCTAGAAAGCACGTCTCAAGCTTCCCTCCCCTCCCCATATACTCAATGTATGACCCTTGACTACTTTGAAATTCAGTTAAGAATTGAAGGAATAAGAGACACTAGCATTTCTTTTCCCTAACTCCAATGCAAAACAACTTGGTCACATTTAGGGGACCTGAAGGTTGCTGGTTTGATTCCTAGTAAAAGCACATGCCTGGTTTGTGGGTTTGGTCCCCAGTAGGGGTGTGTGTGAGAGGCAGCCGATCCATGTTCTCTCTCACACCAGTGTTTCTCTCCCTCTCTTCTTCCCTCCCTTCCCTTCTCTCTAAAAATAAATAAATAAAAATCTTTTTCTTTTTTTTTTAAAGAATTCATCTTTAACATGTTCAATAGAATGAAAAAGGAGGGGGCCAGCTCTCGATTAAAAGAGTAAGAGACATAACAGTCAGATGTATCACGGGTCTTGTTTGGGTCATAATTAAAATAAACCAATTGTAAAGACATTTTGAAATAATTGGGGAGGTCTAAATTGGGAATTGGTAGGTATTAATATTGTGAGGAATGATAATGACTTTTTATTTATGTCCATATTTTTTATAGATGCTCATTAATTATGGTTAGGTGAGATATGACATCTGGGATTACTTTATAATTTTTAAGCAATTAAATGAAAGAAGAACATAGATGAAGCACCTGTGGCAAAATCTTGATAACTCTTGAATCTGGGTGATGAGCATCTATTATATCATTTACCTACTTTTAGTATGTTGGAAGTTTTTCATAGTAGTAAAATAAAAGAATTCAATGAAACAGAGTATGGGTAGCAGGAAGTTGAAGTGTAATAAATAAAAGGCCAAAGTGTCACCCCAAATATCCTTCTTAACTAGAGTTTGATGCCAGCAGAGCTACAGTACCTATTTAGAAGACCAGAAATGTCACACTAAAACACAAAAAAGGATCCATTGTGAAGATTGAATGGCACCAGATGTAAACAGTCATTAAGGAACTAATTATTAAGAGGCCAGGTGGCAAGTTGTGTTTGAATTTTTAATGTGATGCCTTAAATAGTTATATTTCCCAGCTGGATTTTTAAGAGTTGAACATTTTTATGTTTTTGATATTTTACTTAGTTTTTTAAAATACAATTTATAATTGTTATTACTATTATTATTATTATGTTGAAGGTAACGATGCCAAATCTGTAAGCAAACAGTATTCTCTGAAAGTAACAAAACTTGCGCATGAAGCAGAACAGGCGAAAGTGGAATTAATTGAGACAGAAAAGAAGCTACAGGAACTGGAAAACAAAGATCTTTCTGATGTTGCTTTGAAAGTAAAACTACAGAAGGAGTTTCGTAAGAAGATGGATCCTGCAAAGTTGAAAGTCCAGGTAATTTTAAAATGTAATTGAGAAAACCTACTTAAAGCTTTCTGCTTTTGAGGATTCTTGTACTTAGTTAGGAAAGAAGTAGGTTTCCATTTTTACTAGCAAGACAAACTGTAATGCAGCTCTTCTTTTCCAGAGTGCTGGTAGGTTTATATAAAACTTCAATCTGGGTAATATATTTCTGCATTCAAGAAGTATATTGTCTTGCCCTGGCTGGTGTGGCTCAGTGGGTTGAATGCCGGCCTGCAAATTGAAAGGTCCTCTGTTCAATTCCCAGTCAGGGCACCTGCCTGGGTTGTGGGTAAGGTCCCCAATAGGCAACTGATCAATGTTTCCCTCACCATTAATGTTTCTCTCCTTCCCTCCCTCCCTTCCCTTCTCCCTAAAAAATAAATAAGATCTTTTAAAAAAGAAGTATATTATCTTAATCTTTTTATAAAAAACCTTAAGGTAAGAAATAATGATAACCGGAGAAATAGTGTCCTTTTCTGATGGACAAAAGATTGGTGATTAAATAATACATATAAAAAAAAGTCTGCATGGCACTTTGTAGACACTCAACAAATAACTGTTTCAATTTTCTCAAACCATAACTGACTGGTTGAAGAAAGGTTAATAACTTCTAGTACTATAACTTTTTCTTAATTTCCTAATGCTGGATTTAGATATAACCTCAGAAATAGCTACAGTTAAAAATTCTATTCTATAAGAAATATTTAAGAGAGATTTTGTGTACTGAAGCCATTTTCAGATATTTTTGGTGTGGTCAGAATTTGCTAGAATGCCTTTTTCATTTTTCATTCATAATTTATTACTTTCATACCTTTTCCACTGTAGGTAGAATGGAGTTGTGGGTAACTTATTCAGAGGTAACTTATTTATTTCTCTAACTGTTTCATAGTTATTTTATTTCAGCAAGGTGTTCACTGCATATCTCCTTTGTACCAGGTCCTGTTCTAAGTAGGAATGCAGAGGTGAACAGCCCTCCCAAATCCCTCCTCCTGGGGTTTTGTAATGACACCTCAAACATCTGGACATTGTCACCAAAGTTTTTTACCTAAGTTGCCTCAAGAACTGATTAAAGCAATGTGATAATTGTCCATATTACACCTTCCACTTTCCTTCAGAATACTTATTTTCACTTAGTTGTTCACCTCAGAGAGTCCTGGGATTAACTCTTTTTTACATTCAGGCTGTGATGTCTAACAAAGTTCTTATTTTAACAAAACATTAGTAGATTAAAATGAAGTTTTTTCCTTTGCATTTATTATAAAATTTTATTTATAACTTTATAGTTTTATATCCTCGCTTCAATTCTAATTCTTTTTTTAAAAATTATTTATTTATTTACTTTTAGAGAGAAGGGAAGGGAGGGAGAAATAAAGGGAGAGAAGCATCAGTGTGTGAGAAGTACATCAATGGTTGCCTCTCGCATGCCCCCGACTGGGGACCTGGCCTGCAACCCAAGCATGTGCCCTGACTGGGAACTGAATAGGCGACCTTTCAGTTTGCAGGCCAGCACACAATCCACTGAGCCACACCAGCCAGGGCTGATTATAATTCTTATACTCAGTATTAATAATAGCTAGAATTACTGTTTTTCTAAGGAGGTTATATTTATTCTATATATCTACTGTTTAAGTCTTGTTTATGGATTTAGCAAAGATTATTTTTATATGTTCTATGTCTCACACAACTAAAATGGTTTAAGTGAAAGATTATTAGTAGGGTTTGTGAATTACCATGTTCCTTTTGTTTTCCAAGTTTCTTGCTGCATCCTTTTCTGCTAACAGTTCTGGTAAGGAGAGGAAAAAACACACAGAACTTAAGTTTAAAAGAAACATCTCACACAGCAGAGGACTGAAACAAGATTCCCATGTAGTTTTAGAAATTTCTGTGCCTTTGACATATCCATGCACAACTGATGGGGAGGGGATGATGAAGATGATGGAGGATGGTGGTGGTGATGAGGAGGAGGATGATAGTTAACAGATGTTAAGTGTCTACAAAGTGCTATATACATACCAGGTGTTTTGTATGTATTACCTAATCATTACTTAATCCTTTGAAATGGTTTTTTTTTTTTTACCCTAATTTATAAATGAGCAAGCTAAAATTTGGAAAGCTAAAATAACTAATTTCAGGGTCACATAGTTGTAGTAACAATACCAGTTTTCAGTATTCTAACATATACTTTAAATATTGAAATACTAGAATTTTTTGTTATAATTATTTGTAAAACAAATTTTTTAATTAAAAAAATCTGAAATCTGTATTTTTTATGCCATTGATAATATATAACTATATGCTGCATTAATATATATATTTTTATTTTTTTGTTTTTCTTTTATAGTTGTCCCATTTTCCCCCCAATGCTCCCTCCCCACCCCCCATTACATTCAGTCCCCACTTTATTGTCCATATAACTGGTACACTTATGAGCATCTGTGGATTAAGTACAAAAGACAATGACAACTTATCTCACTTTTAAATAAGATTTCCAGTACTTATACTGATGTGGAAAAGACACTAAAATGCTAATATGATCATTTTGCTCTAGCATTCCAATTACTATCAAAATTAAATACAAGTTCAGTTTTTTGTTGTTTTAATTTTTGCCATGTACATATATTTTTAATTAAAATACTAATAAAAAGCAAAGAGATTAATTTTGTTCTCTTTGGCTTTCAGCATCAGGTAGTCTCGTCATTCTTCATATCTAGTGAAAATTATGACGGTTGCCCAATTGTAAAAGTAGAAATATAGAAAACAATTTTGAACCTCTCAAAACTAAAAAATAAGTTAAAATCTAGGCAAAATGTCTACCCTTGCCATTGAATGAAAAGTTTTTTACTTGAGGTTTATGAGAGGTGCAATTTTTCATTTTGAAATATTCCATATGATCTCAGGTCTTACAGAAGAAGCAACAAAATAGTAAGAAGTTGGCATCACTTTCGATCCAAAATGAGAAACGTGCTAATGAACTAGAGCAGAGTGTAGATAACATGAAATATCAAAAGGTACAGCTGCAAAAAAGACTTCAAGAAGAAAATGAAAAAAGGAAGCAACTGGATACAGAAATTAAGCGGGATCAACAAAAAATCAAAGTAATATTGTCGTACTTTCCTGCTAAGCATAATATGAAATATTAAATGGCGCAGAGCTGAGGAAGCCAAGGTCTTGACTTCCTTGGCTTGTGAGGTTTCTAACCTTGGCCTGCCCTTGGCTGCTTTCCTTATTCTCTTTAAAGCTTTGTTCATCTACAAAGTAAAACCTGTTTACTGAATTCTGAGTACTGTCTTGAAGGCTTTGACTTCACAAAAGAAAGTTCAGTGGTATAATTTCTCAAACTAGGACCTTAACTTTAGTTGTGGCTGTGAAAAACATATAAAGCCAACTTTCTTAATAACATCTAACATTTGAAGGGGATTTCCCATTTTCAAAGTGCTTTGAAATGCATTGTCCATGTGGTAACAAGGTAAAATGGTACCATTTCATTCACAGTGAGCAGAAGAGTGATGAGACCTGTTCATCCAGCAGTTCTATGGGATGGCTTGGGATGGGGAAGAACCAGTGGTGTCAGCTTGGGCATAAGTTCAGATACCAGCTCTCTCAGTTTCTAGCTGGATCATTTATTGAGAAAACCACTTAACCTTTTGGAGTTTGTTTATTCATATCTGTAATGGCCTTAATCATACTCGCCTCACAGGGCTCTTTTGAAGATAGAGAGGATGATCATGATCATAATAACAATAACAGACACTTATCTAGCACTACATACCAGTCTCTTTTGTTGAAATGTTAAGCCAACCCAAAGCTTGGAACATAATTGCAGATTTCCTATATATTTAATTTTGGAATGCAATCTATTCTCAGACTTAAAAAAAAAAAGAATTTAGTGATGGAAAGGAACTTAAAAAGCATTTAAGCCAAGTTACTGATTTTTTTTTTTTAACAGCTTTATTCACCCATTTAAATTATACAGTTCAATAGGTTTTGGTATATTACATATTAATTTTTATAAGTTGTGGTAAATATATATATATAAAACATGAAATATATCATTTTAACATTATTCAGTTGTACCTTTCAGTGGCATTAATTACATTCACAGTGTTGTGCAACCATCACCATCTATTTCCAGAACTTTTTCATCACCCTAAACAGACACTCTGGATCCATTAAGAACTCCCTATCCCCTCCTTCTTCTAATCTGCTTATCTCTCTATGAATTTGCCTGTTCTAGATATTTCATAAAAGTGGAATCATGCAATATATTTGCCTGGTGCCTCGCTTATTTCACTTAGCATAATATTTTCAAGGTTCATCCACATTGTGCCATGTATCAGAACCTCATTCCTTATGGCTGAGTAATATTTCATTGTATGCATATACAACATTTTGTTTATCCATTTGTTTGTTGATAGACATTGGGTTGTCTTCATCTTTGGCTACTGTGAATAATGCTGTGATAAGCACTGGCATACAAGTAATTGTTCAAGTCCCTGCTTTAAATTCCTTTGGAATTGAAATACCCAGGAGTGGAGTAGCAAGCTGGGTCACATGGTAATTATTTAGCATTTTTGAGGAAGCACTAAATGTTTTCAATAGTGGCATTGCCGTTTACATTCTCACCAGAAAGGTATGAGTGTTCCAATTTCTCTACACCTTTGCCAGTGCTTGTTATTTTCTGTCTTTTATTATAGACATCCAATTACATGTGAAGTGGTATTTCATTGTGGTTTTGATTTGCACTTTCCAAATGACTAATGATGTTCAGTTAAATGATTTTCATATGGCTTATATCTTCTTTGGAGAAATGTTTATTCAAGTTCTTTACTTTTTTTTGTTGTTCCTATTTCAACCTGTTTTTACTTTATTATTTATTTTTTATAGAATTTATTGGGGTGACCCTTTAATAAAATAAGGTTGAAAAAGGTGACGGGATTAAGGAAAAAAAAATCTCATAAAAACTGATAACAGCATGATGATTACCAGAGGGGTAGGGGGTTGAGGGAGGTGGAAAAGGGTGTATGGGTAATAAATGGTGGTGGAAGGAGTCTTGTCTACTTTTTAATTGTATTGTTGTCTTTTGTTGTTGAGTTATAGGAATTCTTTATATATTCTGAACATTAAACTCTATCAGATACATGACTTTTTCTATTTTATCCCATTCTGTAGGTTGTCTTTAAACTTTCTTGATAATATTCATTGATGCAGCAAAGTTTTTAATTTTTGTGTAGTCCAGTTTATTTATTTTTTCTTTTGTAACTTCATGTCTAAGAATCCACTGCCAAATCTAAGATCATGAAGATTTACCCCTTTGGTGTTTTTTAAAAGACTTTTATGGCTTTAGCTCTTATCTTTAATAGGTTGTTGATCCATATTTAGTTAATTTTTATGTATGGTGTGAAATAGGAGTCTAACATCATTCTTTTGCATGTGGAAATCCATTTGTCCTAGCACTATCTGTTGAAGAGACTATTCTTTCTCCATTGAATGGACTTGATACTCTGGTCAAAAATCAATTGGCTATAGATTTATGAATTTATTTCTAAACTCTCAATTCTATTCCATTTATCTATATGTCCATCATAATGCCAGTACCACACTGTTTTGATTACTGTGTCTTTGTAGTAAGTTTTGAAATTGGGTAGCAGGTCCTCCAGCTTTGTTCTTCCTTTTCAAGATTGTTGTGGCTCTTTTAGGCCCCTTGTAATTTCTTATGAATTTAAGGATCAACTTTTCTATTTCTTCAAAAAAGGCCACTGGAATTTTGATATGGATTGCATTGAATCTGTAGATCTTTTAGTGTGGTATTGACATCATGACAATATAATGTCTTCCTATCCATGAGCATTTATTTAGGTCTTCAATTTCTTTCAGCAATGTTTTATAATTTTCAGTGTTACTAGTCTTTTACTTCATTGGTTAAATTTATCCCCAGATATTCAATTTTTTTAGATGTTATTGTAAGTGGAATTGCTTTCTTAATTTACTTTACTCATTCTTAATAATAATGGTAATAGTCTCTTCATTGAGGATGCCTGGATGATCATGCTACAGCTGCCTATGTTTCCCAAAGGATGCTAATTTGGATGGATTTTGGGTGAGAGCAGAAACTCCCGGCACAGCTTAGGACTGGCTGGCCTGGCAGGGGGGTGGCAGGTTTATTCTTCTTGAGGTGTTCTAGAGGGGACAGACTCTGAGGCAGAAGACTGCTATTCTTCCAAAACTGTGTAGTTTTTTAATAAAGACTTCTTTCCTTTATCACCAATAATAACAATGTAATAATTATTATTATGGCAGTCATTAATATTTACTGAGTATTTACCCTCAGTCAATACTATGCTAAGCACTTATGTGCTTTAACTCATTTAATTCTTCTTTCTCCTATATTTTCAACTTTTCCTTTTCTCCTAGAATCCTACTTTAAACATCTTAGATAGTTTTCTAGATCCTAAAATTATCCTCCTTCAGTGTTATACTAACTACTCTCTCTATCTCTTCTCCCCTACATAACCAAACTTATTGGAAAAGTTTACTGTATTTGTTTCTGTTTTTTTCTGCTTCCATTTATTCTATTTTCTCCAGTTTGGCTTCAAGCACCATTTTAAAGCTCAATAAAGTTCACTAGTGTGCTCTCTCTCTCTCACTAAAGTCCTTCTCCTTTTTTTTAAGTCCTCATCCAAGGACATTTTTTAATTGCTTTTAGAGAGAGAGGAAGGGAGGGAAAGAAGCATCAGTGTGAGAAACATTGATTGGTTGCCTCTTGTATGTGTTCAGACCAGGGGATTGAACCCACAACCTAGACTTGTGCCCTGCTGGGAACTGAACCGCAGCCTTTTGGTTCCAGGATGATGCTCTAACCAACTGAGCTACACTGCTCAGGGCTAAAGTCCTTTTCTTAACACCTTAGTTGCATCAAGCACAGATCACTACTTCCTCCATCTTGAAATATTTTCCCCATTGCCTTTGTAGAATTATTCTTTGTTTTTTTTCTCTGATTGTTCTCTAGGTCTTCACTAGCTCACCCTACACTATCAGTCCTTTGCATATGGGAATTCCTCAAGTCTCTAGCCTGTGCCCTCCTTATCTTCTATATTTTGTCCTGTGTTAACCTCATCTTTTTCCATGGCTTTAGTTAAATTCTGACAACTCCCAAATTTAATCCTTAATCCCAGATTTGCACTTTGAGCTCTGGATTCATATCTAACTGTTGATATCCTCATTAGGTTATCCTGTAGATGAATTTATGATCTTCCTTACTAATTTTCCCACTGCCCCCCCTCCCTGCTTCGTTCATGGGGAGAAAATATATTTTTCCAATGTGCTTTACATGATATTTTAATCTGTTCAGTTGGGTAAGATAGAAATTTGGCAGTCATCCTTGACTCTGTCCTCTTTCTTATTATCCATATCCAACGAACCACTAAGTCCTATAGATTATATTTTCCAAATATCTTGAATCTGTTCAATTCTCATTTCTATTGCCAATGTCCTCATCTTTTTGTTACAGTCCTTCTTCCAATATGAGAATCAGGCCTGCCTGTCATTCTTATGTTCTTTGGGTCTTAGCTGCTCATCTCTCATAGGCCACGGCTTAAACAAACAAGATGTAGAACTCTTGCCCTGGCCTGTGTGGCTCAGCTGGTTGGAGTACAGTATTGCCCCATAAACCAAATGGTGGCAAGTTTGATTCCTGGTTAGGGCACATAGCCAGGTTGTGGGTTCAGTCCCTGGTCAGGGTGTGTGCAAGAAGGCAACCAATCGATGTTTCTCACACTGATGTTGCTCTCTCTCTCTTTGTCTTCCTTCCTGTCTCTAAAGGCAATAAAAAATTGTCCTCGGGTGAGGATTAAAAAAAAAAAAAAAAAAAAAAAAAAAAAAAAAAAAAGATGTAGAGCTCTCTAAATCTGCTTAGGGAAAAGAAAAAAAACTTTTGGTCAGAGTGTGTATACTGCTGAAGTGTAATTCTGCCTGTAACTTAAACTTTTTACGTTCTTATGTAGGAAAATTTTCTTCCTTTAGCCAAATGTATTTCACATTTTAGGGAAATGACCCATTTAAGGGGGAGAATGAGTATTCCAGAAAAAGGAACAGTCTGCCCCAAAGATATATTGAAGTTTGTACTACTTTATGCACAGACAGAAAACCTGCTCACAGTCCTAAAGGTCCTCTTGCCCTCTGTTTGGAGCTGACACTTCTATTTGTCCATTTTCCACTCAACAATATCACTTCCAGAGACTACTATGACTTCTGCATAGGTTCTTCTTAGATCAGCAGTTCTTAACTGAAGTCCATGGATGAGCTATAAAGAAAAAGTATGGGAACTCCTGGAATTGTGGGCCATAGTGTGATCTTGGGCTTTTTACTTCTTTAAGCACCAATTTCCTCATTTATAAATTTAGTTTATAATAGTCCCTGGCAATAGAATTATTGTGAGGATTAAGTGGTGTACTTAAATAGATATAAAAAGGCTAGCATAGTGCCTGGAAGAATGTTATTTTAGTATTGTAACAGTGATTACCATATAAAATAAAGGCAATATCCCTGGCTGCTGTGGCTTAGTGGATTGAGCGCCAGCCTGGAAACCAAAGGGTTGCTGGTTCGATTCCCAATCAGGGCATATGCTTGGGTTGTGGGCCAGGTCCCCAGTTGGGGGCATGTGAGAGGCAACCACACATTGATGTTTCTCTCCCTCTTTCTTTCTCCTTTCCTCTCTCTCTAAAAATAAATAAAATCCTTTTTAAAAGGCAATAATGTCTACTGCAACATCTAGAAACGGAAACTAGACCTACTGCAATAGTCTTAAAGCATGTGGGGAAGAATAGGAATAGTAGATAGTTAGCTCCAAGTATAAGGTGCCTTTATTCAAGCATCCTGAGCTTGCTGTGACTATGACAGGGGCTAAACTGTAACTATGAACTAGATCTATGGAAGCATGAAAAATTGATGGGTAGTAATTATAATAGAGTCCAAATTCACCCATAATGCAACTCAGGTGGACAGCAAAAATTTATTTAGTCTATAGCAAACCCGTGTTCATTATGAAATTCCCTGACCTTGCTCAATCCATGTCATCGTAATTGCTGGATACATGTGGGAACTAACTAAATGTCTAGGCTGTTTAAAATTTTCATGATAATTTAAACATTTCCTTTAAATAATTCTTAGCTCTCTTGAATAAGAATATTCATTCTCTTAGTCTCTTCTGCCCTGTGCTTCTCTTGCTAAGATGGAATCTGGTGTATGTGGTGGTTGGGTATATTGCTTTTTATTGCATTCTGTGGAGTTGAGGGGAAAGTGGCCCCCTGAGTTGCAGTTGGTCCTTGGATGTGATTACTGGAATCTCTTCTCTGCTGGTCTCTGATGATGAAACCTATGGCTGGCATAACTCATAGTCTGGTCTTGCTTTTAGCTTGGTGGTGCTTTGACCTTATCTCATGTCCTAATGGTCTTCTACTTAGGTTGTGGTCTATCCTCACCTTCAGTTTTCAACTCAAAGTCCATGTCACCTGAGGCCAAGGGGTCCAGTTAGTCTCTTTCCTGACTGTACTTTGCTCTTTCAGCAAGGCTGGGCAGTCCCACGTAGGTGTGAGCCTCTGCACTGTAGTCTACATTTCCTATCTCTGCCCCCAGTGATACCTTACTTATCACCTCCATTCTGGGCCAAAACTTAAGAGAAGAAAATTGGGACACACATCTTTCTTACTGTCTTTTTTCTCCTTTTTGCCAATTCCCAGGGCTGGAAAATGGTAGACTTCCGTTTTACTTCCTTTATACCAGTACTTCTGAAATTACCTGTGGAAAGTTACAATTTTTATTTTATTACTAATTTATCACAGCCCAATACTTTTTAAAAACATGAACTAGTAAACTAATAAAATAAATCAAAATATATTATAAAAGTCCATCTTTTATTTATTAGATTCAACACACATAAAATCATTCTGTCAAATTGTGATAAAAATTTCTAAACACTTCCAATTTCTGTACTTACCTATCATGGACCAGTGAGAGGTAGTATGCAGACTGGCCCACTTTGATTCATGGTGTCCTTCCTGATTCCTGCTAAGCTGTGGTGGTTGACCGTGGCATCTCCTCTAAAGAGCACTGAGCATTGGGCCTCTTGATGTGACTCATAAGATGTGGATGGAAACTAAAGGAATTTGGAAAATACTCCTCACAGGACCATGATCTTCCTTGCAAGGCTATTCTCATGCTGCAGAATCTGATTTTTGAGTGTCAGAAATGGATGAATACTTTTCTTTTTACATTTCTATTGTTATAAATTCTAATATACCCATGGCTGATAGGTGCCTTGGGTGGACGAACTGAGGGTAATGAGTTGACAAAGGCACAAGAGTAAAGCACCTTTATAATTTTCAGACTTATCCATGTTACACTAATTTGTAACACCAGGAAAGAAAGAAAGAAAAAAAGAAAACAAAACAAACAAAAAGGTTTGCTAGTAAACCCTGATTTTTGATGTGAGATTTTATTCATTCAGTGAGGGCCTAATGTTATTTTCTTCTCAAATAGCCCCAACCTTCATCCACTCATTTCCTTTCTTTTTTTTTTTTTAATGTATTTTATTGATTATAGTGTTACATTTGTTCCAATTTCCCTTCCCTCTGCTCCCCTCCACCCGGTGGCCCCCCTCCCTCCCCTTGTCCCCCCCTTTTAGTCCATGTCCATTGGTTGTACATATAGTTCTTCTCAACCTCTCTCTGTCTATTCCATTCCCTCCTACCATGATCTTAATTCCTATACCATCTCCCTCTCTTTCCCCCTTCCCCTTCCCTGCTGACCTCCCCCCCAATATGTTTCCCATATCTATAGTTCTTTTTCCACTCTCATTGCCTATTTAGTTTGCCTTTGCTTCAATTCCCTAGCTTCTGTTGTTGTTTCTTGTGATGCAGTTTTCATTTTAGTGTTCATAGTTTTGATCCTCCTTTTTCTAAACCAGTCCTTTTAACATCTCATATAACAGTGGTTTGGATCTAATGAACTCTTTCAGTTTTATTTTGTCCTGGAAACACTTTCTCTGCACTTCTATTCTGAATGACAGCTTCGCTGGATAAAGTATTCGTGGTTGTAGGTTTTGGATTTTCATTGCTTTGAATATTTCTTGCCAGTCCCTTCTTGCCTGCAGGGTCTCCCTTGAGAAGTCAGCTGATAGTCTAATTGGGACCCCTTTGTACATGATTCTTTTCTTCTCTCTTGCTGCTTTTAAGATTCTCTCTTTATCTTTAACTTTTGACATTTTGATTATAATGTGTCTTGGAGTGGTTCTCCCTGGGTCCAGTTGTTTTGGAACTCTCTGTGCTTCCTGGACCTGTAAGTCTATTTCCTTCCCCAAGTTTGGGAAATTCTGCTTTATAATATTTTCACATAATTTTTCAATTTCTAGTTCATCTTCTTCGCCTTCTGGCAAACCAGTTATTCTTATGTTGGGCCTTTTATAGCTGTCCCAGAGGTTTCTGATCCTCTCATCCTTGCTTCCCATTTCCTCTCTCTGCACTGGTTGACTGTTTGTTCCTTCTCTATGTTCCAGTTTGTTGATTTGAACTCTGGATTTTATTTCCTCACCATCTGTCTCGTATGTGGTTTTGTTCTTTTCAGTATGAGTGTTTTTCAATTCTTTCTCATCTTTTTCCAGATCTTTTGTTAATTCTGTAAGCCACCTGATAACAATGGCCCTGAACTGAGCCTCTGACAGGTTTCTTATTTGTTCATCTGTCAGGTTCTTCATCTGTTGCCTGGTGAGCTGCGCCACCGGGATTTCTATAGTTGTCTGCCTCATTTTGACAGGTGCGTTTTGCTTTCTTGGGCCGGCTGTAGGGGGCAGTGCCTGTGTACTCGTCACAACCCAGCGACCGGCGCAGATCTGCAACCTTTTTCGCCGCTCTGTGGCCCTTTGTTGTCACTGCCCAGCAACCAGTGGCTACCCGCAACCTATTTCGCAGCGCCGTGGCACTTTGTGTGGGGGCGGGGGTCCAAGATGGATTCCTGCAGTTATTCTGCTAGGAGACCGGGATCCGTCCTCCCGCCCTCTGAGCCTCACTGTTCGGGGTGATGTGGTGGCTGTTTTTCCCAGCGTTGGGGTCGCAAGCTGCTGGGGTTAGACCACAGCTGAGATTGCTCTCCCTGCCGCTGTCCCTGGTGCGACTGCAAACAGCTCCGCCCCCTTTCGCTCTTCTTACCTGCCCAAAGGGCGCCGCTGGTTTATAACTTTGTACGTTGGGCTTCCGTGTAGTTTTATTTTCTGGAATTTCTAGTTATCTTTTGTTTTGAAGTAGTTGTATTCCTCTCTAGTTGTAGAGGGAGACCGAGCGTGTCCGTCTAAGCCTCCATCTTGGCCGGAAGTCCCACTCATTTTCTTTCTTTCTGCAACTAAGGAAGCAAATGTTAAGAAAATGATCATTTCATAAATATTCAATGAGGGTCACATAGTAAAAGCCATAGGTATCTGATTTCTGTTTTCTACAGGAATTAGAGTTAAAAACAGAACTGGAAGAAGACCTAAAACTGAAAGCTGAGGACCTTGATGCATTTAAGATGAAAAGGAGGAAAGGTTCATTTGGAAGTATAGACCAATTGCAGGTTTGTCAATTCTATTTAGTGGTTTTTGTTTGTTTGTTTGTTTGTTTGTTTTTCTTCTATTTGATGATTGTCTAAATAGAGGTGAGAAATGGTGAACTCTAAATAAAATTTTCAAACATTAAGTTTTTGCCACTTGAGGTTAACATTTCTAATATTTCTTCTGTGACTTTTATTTAAAAATTCTTTTCTCATCTAGAAATGTGCTGTATTCTTAGTTCAGTAGAAATGGGTTTGTTTAAATGCTCTGGAATGCATACATAAAACCCATATTCTCTAGATTGTATTTATTCCCATGTCAAAACTTGTTTATTCTCATGGACACATACTCATATATTTCTAAAAAGCAGAGCTCTCCATCCATTTTATATGCACCATATATAATAAAAAGTTATTGTTTTAGTGCCACATTTAAAAAATGAAATTCAGCCATGAGCAGTATGGCTCAGTTGGTTGGGCATTGGCCTGAAAACCAAGAGGTCGCAGGTTCAATTCCCAATCAGGGCACATGCCTGGGTTGTAGGCCAGGTCCCTGGTTGGGGGTGTGTGAGAGGCAACCGATTGATGTTTCTCTTGCACATGGATGTTTCTCTCCCTCTATTTCTTACTCCCTCCCTTCCCTCAGAGTAAATAAATAAAATCTTTAAAAAATAAAATTTATAAAACAATATCAAAGTTCAGAGAAACAAAATTTTAATGTTATGTAAATTCAAAATGGCAGTTCTAAAAATCTTACCAAAAAATACTGCACCTAAAATTGTAATTACACTCAAATGCATATACATTGACTTGATTCTGAAGAAATTTTCTCCCTAAATTTTATACTTTAATAGTAAAATTTAGTTCATAAATGTACAGCAGGTCCTTGAATAATGTTTTTTCATTTAACATCGTTTCATTATAATGTTGATGAAATGTCTTAGGAAATTTACTTTGGTTTATATCAATTAGCTTATAGTAAAATTGTTTTCATTATACGTAGTTTTGCTTAAAATTTCAGAACCTACCAATGATGTTGTGAGGACTTATTGTATTCCCAGTTATTTATGTTACTAGTGTATTTTAGAAATTGGTTAAAGAGCATTTCTGGTGGAAAGGGTATATGGGGGTAGGTAGGAGAGGTAAGAATGCAAAGAATAGAAAGGCCTGTGTTTTAAAATGTTAAGGATCTAAATTTTAAGTGAATACAATAATAAAAATATTCCTGTTGCTTGTACTGACTTCATATTTTTTAATGTTGTAAAGCAAAAACACATTTTCCAGAATTTGACTCAAAACAAGGACAAGATTATAAGTTAATCAATATGAGTATCCAGAGAGCTTATAATAGGACATTGATTTGATATGAAGTTCCTTTATAAGAAGAAAGTATTTAAAATTAGAACTGTATGGTAGGAACTTTTGCTATAAAAAGAGAAAAGACAAATCAAGAAATTTTCAGAAAACTAAGATATGGTGAATTATACAAATCATAATAACCTTCATTGTATCAATTGCAGAAAAATCCATTTATTATTGTTTACCTAAAAAAACCTGTATTATTTTAGCAGACTCCTACCCATTCTTTAAAGCACAGCTGAAGTATTACCTACTCTGCAGGGCTGGCATTGACATTTCTTCCATTTTTCAGACAAGACCAATCCCTTTCTCCATTTTTGTTTACATGGTACCTAGGAGTTAGCATTTATTATCAACAATAAATTTTTTGGTTTCTTTCCTGTTGGAATGGAGCTTATGAAAGCTCTGTTGTTCATCTTTCAAACCAGTCTCATAGTCAAGGAATGTTTGTAGAATATGTTTAATTGCTAGACTTCATAGGATCTCATACATGGACTTTCTAAGGTATAGCTGGATTTAACAAAAGTAAAGTATCTTTATAGTTGTTCTAAAATATCCTTTCTGTTCCTAAAAATTGTAGAGGTACTATTTTAGGCTTCAGTGTGGTTTGGATGTAATAGTGTTATAGGACCATACTTTCTAGTCTGAGGGGAAGACTGGTAGCTCTAGACCAACTTTGCTGTGGCCATTTTGCTCGTTTTTTTTCTCATGCACATTTACTGTCTCATTGTCTTAATGTAGATTTCTAGGAACGATGTTTGTTTGTTTTTAACCGAGTTTGAGAAGAACTGGAAAATAGTACTATGTTGATTTGTTATCTATTTTCTGTTGTTAGTTGGCATTGCTTCACTTCCATAAACACATAGCGCAAATGAGTGCTTGGACAGCCATATTCTATTCATATTTTTGTTTGTTCTTATTTCTGGGTATCTTTAATTCAAGAGAGTATTAAGATGCTTGTTTTGGAAATCTTTCTGACTGTATTTTATTGTATAATTATTTGATGATTAAAGGATACAGTACAGAGTGGATTTCCATGCTCCATCCTCTATGCCTTCAACTGTGTGTATCCATTCATTCAGTTCATTGATTAATTGATTTAATCAGGCATTCATTCAGTCACTCATTTAACATTTTATTGAAGACCAACCATGGGCCAGGTTTTGGGGATACAAAGTTGAAAAGTGCAATCCCACAATCAATCAAGGATCTCAAATTGGGGAGGCAGGCTGTAGAGCAACCAGCACTGTAAGTGCTATGATGGAAGTATGCACCTCTATGACAGAGAAAAAGATTCCCAGGGTGTTCTTAGAACTAATTATTAATATATGTAAAGAAAATTGACAGCCCTTTCTTGGTTAGCCTAAAAAATCCCAGACTTGGACATATTTGGGGAGTAAATTTTAATTCCTTATTAAACAACACAACAAGATGTTAACTGGAACCATGTGCTTCTAGGCAGTTTTAGGAACACTGTTTTGTTATTTTCACTAGTAGTTTTCAAATGTTCATTTAAGGTATTTGAGCCAACCTGAAATTATATTACCATTGCAGAAGGAAAACAAATAACATTTCTTTGAAATTTTAATTTAGAAATTGGATGAGCAAAAGAAATGGTTAGATGAAGAAGTAGAGAAAGTGCTAAACCAACGCCAAGAATTAGAGGAGCTGGAAGAAGAGCTAAAGAAACGGGAGGTCATAATTTCTAAGAAGGAGGCCCTGTTACAGGAGAAGAGCCACCTGGAAAATAAGAAGTTGAGATCTAGTCAGGTATTCTATTTAATATGCTGTTTCATTCCAGTTGTAAATCATATAAAGTAGGATTTTTTTCTCTAGAAGTAAATCATTGTGAAGTCAGAAATCAGAAGAAAACTCCTGGTTTTCAGTATATTTTGCTTACTACTGCTTATCTAACGGCCATCACTAAAACCTATCGCAGTTTTGAAGTGAAATGTTCAGTGTTCTTCCAAGTATGATTTATTTATTACTAACTTTTTTGGATATTTGAAAAATTGTGGTAAAATATATATAACATAAAATTTACTATTTTGAGTATTTAAAAAATATTTTTTGCCTTTTTTATTGTTGTTCTTTTACAGTTGTCCCAATTTTTCCCCCAATGCTCTCCCCTGCCATTCCCTTCACCCCACGCATTTTTAAGTGTACAATTCAGTGGCATTAATTACATTCACAATGTTATACAACCATCACTAGTATCTATTTCTAAAACTTTTTATTACCCCAAACAGAAACTCTGTAACTGTTAAGCAGTAACTCTCCGTTTCTCTTGGAAACTTCTTTTATTAACTTTAGTGGATATTTTCAAAATAAATATTTGATGCTGTATACTGAACATTGGAAATCTGGAATAATAGACTTGAAAATGATCTAGCTGTCACTACTACCCAAAGTTAGAGGTTTGCAGGGTTCCTATAAAAGAAGATTTTATGTAATGAATATCTGTTTATTTTTCAAATTATAAAGACTTGGGAATCTTTACAAAAATTTTTGCTGGAGGACTTGAATTTTTTGAGCCAGTCAAAGAAGTGGTTTTTTGAAGGAGTTTGCCTCAGTTTCAAGTTTTGAAAAAAGAATGATTGTGAAGGGAGTTGAAGGACCATGAGATACATTTTTTGATGTATCTTTGCATATCTTCAACATTAGCATCAGCAACAACAGAATCTAAAAATGAAGCTGGCTTGCCACAGACTTGAAAAGGACTTTCTACCCAAACCTTTGCCTCCAGTAGGCCTTGAGTTCTGAGGTCAATCTAAATATTGAATCAAAGAACAAAGAAGATCAGTGACCTGCCTCTTTATTAGATCTGCCTTTCATCCAAAATCTAGAACAGTAGGATCTGAGTTGACAGTGGCATATTCTTAACCTCTCCACCTCAAAATAACAGATAGACAGGAATGGGGACCTGTACTGACCTCTGCTCTATCCTCTGTTCCCCAAACATGTTAAAATACTTATTAGCACCAGGCTGCTTTAATAGGGTTATGGGCACCCCCTCCAACCACCCTAGTTGCTGGTGCTATATCCAGGTAGCATGCTCACATTGGCTGTCAGGGTGAAGTTTTAAAAGGTGCCGCTCAAAACATGTAAATGAGAGCAAAGGGGAGTACCAAATTAAAATATCAAGTGAGTAAATAGAAGAAAATAACATGGGACCTTTATGATATGTTCTGTATCATAAAAGAAGAAGAAATAATAAAAAGGAATAAGCAGGAAAAATCTCTTTCCAGAAATAAGTTTATTACATGATACAGAAGAAAAATGAAAACAGAAACTTTATAGTTTCAACAAAATGTAATATTTAGGAACAAGAACATAATGAGATAAGTTGAGAGTACAAATAAAGGAAACCCATAGTAGATCAAGGCAAAATTGACTCAAGACTGTGCTAATGAAACAGAAGGAAAACTTGAGACTGTATACTACTATGTTCTGTTTTGAATAAAAGGCATAAAAATATTATATCTTTTTTCAGTGTTTAAGAAATACTTATAAGAATGGGGATGGACTGGGGGGAGGTGAGTGCAGCAGCAGAGAGCAAAGGGGGAAAATGGGACAACTGTAATAGAAAAACAATAAAAAATAAGTTAAAAAAAGGAATACTTATAAGAATTGATCATATGCATTTCAGATAAGGAACACGATAGTTAAAAAACTACATTCATACCATATACGAATTTAACTCCAAAATGAGTCAAAGACCTAAAATAAATGTAAGAACTAAAACTAGCTAAAACTATAAAACTCTCAGAAGGAAACAAACAAATCTTCATGACCTTGGATTAAGCAGTGGTTTCTTGGCTAATACACATAAAGCATAAGCAACAAAAGAAACATTAGATAAATTGGACTTCATCAAAATTAAAAAACATTTGTCATGCAAAGGACACCATTAAAAAAGTGAAAAGACAACCCACATAATGGGGGGAGATATTTGCAAATTATATATCTGATAAGGGACTTATATCTAGAATATATAAAAAACAACTCAATAATATAAAGAAAATTCTATTAAAAATGGGCAAAGGATCTAATAGACATTTCTCTAGAGAAGATAAACAGATGACCAATAAGCACATGACAAAATGCTTACCATCCTTACAATCAGGGAAATTCAAATCAAAATTTCAGTGAGATAGTATTTCTCACCAAGGATGGCTATAATCAGAAAAACAGATAATAAACAGTGGAGATATGAAGGAATTGGAACTTTCATACACTGCTGGTGGGATTATAAAATGGTTCAGTTGTTTTGGGTAACTATCTTACAGTTCCTCAAAAGATTAAACATAGAATTACACATGACCTAGCAATTCCACTCATAGGTATATGTCCAAGAGAAGTAAAAAACATATCCAAACAAAAACTTGTACATGAATGTTCATAACAGCATTATTCATAATAGCCCCCAAATGAAAACAACCCAAATGTCCATCAACTGATAAATGGATAAACAAAATGTGGTATATCCTTACAATGAAATATTATTCAGCAGTAGAAAGGAATGAAGTACTGACACATCTTACAACATGGATAAATCCTTAAAATAGGTAAAGTGAAAGAAGCCAGTCACAAAACACCACATACTGTATGTGAAGATAGAGTAAGGATATTTTCCAGTGGAAAAGAATTATCTACTACCTAGCCCGTTTCAAGAAACTACTGGAGGATGTACTCCACAAAAAAGAGGGCATACACTATGAAAAAGGAAGGCTAAGGACTGAAAATGTGATCCAACATGGAAATTCCCAGGATAATACCAAAGGAGAATCCCAGAGCAACTTGTCCAGCGTGGAGCTGGGATATGGAGGCTCCAGGTAAAATGTTTTCAGACAAATAATGGAATGAAAAGATTTTCTGATTTAAATTTGATCAAATGAAAAAATTGTGTTGAGAGGAATTTTATAGTTCTATTGGAGAAGAATTAGTTGTAAGATACAAAAAAAGCTATATCAGGTGGAAGTATGATCATTTTTAAATAATATTCACAAGATCATGTAAACTGGATATTGATTCAATGTAAAACTATAATATAATACATATTGGGAGAATGGAGGGAGAAGTGGCAAAGAAGGCATAAGAGTGCTAAATCCTGATCTTTCATAATCGACAGTCAGTAGACAATATCTAAAATTGATAGTTATTTAGAAACATGGACATTAACACCAGAAGAAATAGTTAAAAAAAACATTGAAGATGGTTGTTTCTGGGGAACAGGACTCAGATGAAAGGGTAGGGTAGAGGACAGCTTTTAAAAAATTATAAACCTTATGGTAGTATATACATATAATTACTTTGATGAAAAAATAAGTAAAAAATTTACTTAATCCATAATAAAGATCTCCATAAATCTAACTGGCTGTATTTTCTGACCAGAATGAAACAAGTAGAAACAAATTATATGTACAACAAACCAAATCTCAAACTCTAGGAAATTTTAATGTAATTAATTCTGTGTAACCAGGTCAGAGAAGAAAAGTTCAATTTAGAAAATAATAAAAAAGAAATCTACTAGGCGATTCCTAAGGGCCCATGTGAGTGACCGGGGGTCTCTGTTCCTTTTTTCTTCCCCCTTCCCCCTTTCCTCTTCCCCTTTCCCCCTTCTCCCTTTCCCCCTTCTCCCTTTCCCCTATGGGCCCCGGAGTCGGGCTGGGAGTTTCCTCTTCTCTCTACCCCCTTTTCCCTGAAAAAAAAAAAAAAAAGAATATACTACCTTTCAAAGCTTATGTTGTATAGTCTGGTGTGGCCAAGCAATACTTGTTAGTAAGTTCATTGTTTGAACTTCCATTTTTTAAAAAAAGGCATTCAACTTAAGATTTTAGAAAATGAGTTCCCTTCCCCCTCCCCACAAAAAATTAATGGGAGAAAGCAACCATGTGGAGGCTAAAAATATATTCATTTAGTAATTTTCTCTACATTTTTCCTAATTATACACAGTCTGGATTTCTAGTAACTTTTTTTGGTGTCTTGTTGATTGTATCTTTTTAGGCCTTAAACACAGATAGTTTGAAAATATCAACTCGCCTGAACTTGTTGGACCAAGAATTGTCTGAAAAGAATGTACAGCTCCAGAGTGGCACAGCTGAAGAGAAAGGAAGGATCTTAGAACAAGTTCAAGCCCTCCAGAAAGAAAAAGATCAGCTACAGAGACGAAGAAACAGCGTGGATGAGAAACTTAAAAATGGCAGCTTGTTATCACCTGAAGTAAGTCAGTATTCTTTGGAACTGGAAGTGCTGTATGATGGATCACTTAGATGACTTCCTTTGTCTCTGTCACTTAAACATAAAAATGATAAATCTGGTGAATTTTGTTGTCTTGAGAATTCATAAGATGCATTGAGTTTACCTGGCACCATGAGCCATGCTTGACTAGAGACTACCACGTCCTAATGCAGAGGTCCTTGAACATGGCCCCTTCCTGGGTTGCCAGGGATTGGGAAACCCTTTCCTGGAGTCTGGCCTTTCTCACCTGGGTTTCTCATCTGAACTCACAGAACAGACAGTGATTTGAAGGAACTCTTTCTCATTTCTTCCAAGAAGGGCACCTTCTTTCTCTCTGTGCATCTTTCTCAAGTGATACTAGGTAATTAATTACATCCAATGGATGCTTAGGGCATTAAAGGTCAATTTTTTCTGTTACATTGGCTGAGAAAGACTCAGTGTTCAGGAGCACATCCCCTCCTGGCAGACGCAGAAAATTCAAATCCCAGTAAAAATACCCTTTAGTTAAGAGTTTTCATTTAAGGGACCATATAGCTCGTCTCACCTTTACTTTTAATTATATAGAAGATACTTCATTTATTGGCTATCAAATCGCCCCAGACTTTGTCTTTTTTCAGAATTTTACCTCAGTTGGCAATGGTATCTATGTCCTGATGAGACAAAGATGAGTTTTTGAGTGAGCCAGAATTTCTCTTCGAATATCTATTTTGATGTCCTGTTATTACTGAAGCAAGAGAGAATGACTAAGAGAGCATAGCTGGGAAACATGCACAGAATCGCAGAATCTTGCAATGTTTTAGACTGGAGCAAAAATTAGAGGAACTTAAGGGGGCTGGATAAGAAGGAACAGGAGAAAGGATTTTATGATATTAGATTATTGCTCATTGAATTGATGAAAAGTATTAAAGACTTAAGTTGATTGGGGGCTATGTGTTATTATGAGCCTCTACTGCCCTATTTTATACCTCAACTTAGGTAGCTGTGCAGAGGAATACAGAATCAGGCTGTTCTCCAAGATTGTTTATACTGGAGCCCAGGTTTGTAAATTTGAAGGTATGAGAGCCTAAGATACAGCAAAACATATAAGTATTTAAGGAATTCTTGCCTGCCCAGGAGTGCTACTGGGCCCTATGGAAGAAACGGCAAAAGCAAAAAAGAATTATGCTTCTCTTGAGAAATTTATACTCTATCCGGAGAAGAGAGACAGAAGGAGAAGAAAACTCTAAATTCCAAAAAACATAAAAAAAGTTATAGACAAAATAATAAAGCCATACTTATTACATTAGCAATGTGGTTATCATTTGAGGGAAGGTTATTAAGGCAGCCTTTGTAGATTGGAATCTTGAGCTGGATTATGAAAAACATACTATACTATATTAGGCAATATAGAAAAGGCCATTTTAGATAGAACACTGTTAGATAAGGCACGGAGGAGGGAATGAGCAAATTATGTTTGTGGAAGGGTAAAGGGTTCATTATTGTCCTTAAGAAACATTTAGTTTCTTTTTCATGTGGAATTCTATAACTAAAATAATGTAGGGTTTTGTGATGAAAATAGAGGAGTGTGCTTGCTACCTATTTAGAAGCCACTCTGGGTCCCATTTAGTCATGGTAGCTTCTCTGCACCTGTCTCCACATGGCTGGTTCTTAGTGTAGCTCTGAAGTGGGCTCTGCTCTCCCCATTGTTTTCAATCCAAGATTAATATTAGCAGATAGATCTGCCAATAGCAGATGGTGGGGAACATGAACTGCTGACGAGACACAAGACAAGAAAACCTAGGTGGAATGTTTTGCTGTTTTGATGTTTTCAAACTTGCTTAGAATTATTTTCTCTTTTGACAATAATTAAAAATATTTTTCTAATTGTATGACTTTATGGTATAGTGATAGGGTATTTATTTATTTGTTTATTTATATTTATTTTTAGAGAGAAGGGAAGGGAGAAAGGGAGAGAAACATCGATGTGTGGGAGACACATTGATTGGTTGCCTCTCATACGCCCCCAAACCTGGGACCTGGCCCACAACTCAGGCCTCCACCCTGACTGGGAGTAGAACCGGCAACGTTTGGGTTTGTTACAGAACCCCTGGGCTACTCCAGTTGAAAACAAACCCACGGGCTCTTTAGTTAGGGGCCCGATTGCCCGCCGCCAAAATTATAACTCTCAATACCAGAGTTTAGTGAAAAGAAAAAGAATTGTTTATTTAACAGTTATATAGATTTAGTTATTTGCAGATTTCTGTTGTTAAGTCTTATGCTCTTTAAAACACCCTTAAACACATATCCTTGCCTCCCCCCCTACCAAACCAGGCTAGTTTTAGAAAAGTTAGAGAAACCGCTTCCCTACTTTCCAAACACAGTTCAGCTTTACCAGCAGCTGCCAATCACTCAATTCTGATTGGGGAGGTCCTTTCTGTGCTGTGGTGCCCTCCAGCTCTCAATGCAGGACCGCCTGGATTCTCAGCCTCCTTGCAAACTGCCTTCTTCCTGCAAATCGCATGGATCTCCTCTCCTCAAAACCGCATGGCACGAGCCTCTTAAAGCAGCCTGGAGACCCCTTCTCCGAGTCACATGGAGAAGGCCTCTTTACCAAGCCACGTGGAGGGAGCACACAAGAGAGCGAGAGAGCGAGAGCCCCAGACCGAGCGCGTGAGCGTGAAAGAGAGAGATAAAATGTCCACAGCTGCTTATATATCCCTGACTGCGTCATCTGACGCAGTGGGCGTTGCAAACCGTTCTGACCATTCACAGACCCTTACGTAGGCTCTGTGTGCTTTCCATACCGTCCCCCGGTTCAAGACTCCTCCCATCTACCTGAGGCTTTGGATGCATTAAAGCCATTTTGCATAAAAAAAAGACACAAGCCACCGGCCTCAGGCATGTGGAAGCATTCTGAAAGCTGCTTCCTTCTCCCCATCCCCCAGCTGCAAACTCTGGGGATTTTTGGACTCCCCTGTTTCTGTAACAGTTTCCCCCCTCTCAGACTTAGACCCTTTATAATCTTATAAAGGACAATGGGCGAAGGTCTCATGCTCCTCTAACTGCTTCCTGCTGGACGTGGTCGTTGTCCTGCCTACCCTAGGGTCTAGAAATCCCTAATAAGAGTGGGGATGTAGGGGAGGGTGGCCTTCCCACATGGGGAAGGATCTTGCAGAGTCCAGGTCAGTTGGCTGTTCCTGGGTAGCAGCATGCTCAGTTTCCAAGGGCTGGCACTGCTGGACAAGCTGGCATCCTTGTCGTATTCTGAGGGCAACAGATTTGGCAACAGGGTTAAAAAAAAAAACACAATTCAACCTACAACCACTATATACAAAAGGCAGGAGTTAATTTTTCAATGTCCCACATTAGAAAAAAGAAATGGCTTCTTTGGAGGAAGGTGTGCAGGGCATGTCACACCTGTCCAAAGCCTTTTTGCCCACTTCACTTAGCTTGGGCTGAGGGGTATAAATTTTGGATTTCCCCCCTCTCAGACCTCTGGGCCCTTTCTGTCCAAGCCATTAGGACAGAAAAGAAACCAGTTTTAAAGTGAAGCCCACAGACCACCCCATACTTCACCAACTCAACCACTTAGTTCAGCCAAACCGTTGAGTCTCAGGAGGTGGCGATGCAGATGGGCTTCTTAGGTGAGGCCTATATGTACAGATAATCACTCAGGTAGAGATCATAGGCTTACGCCCTATGAAAACAGAAAGAACATGCATATTAAATCACACAACACAATTGACAAACCAGTCTTCAAACCTGAGAGACTGTCTTATGGGGAAGACATCCAGTTGCAAGGCACTTGACATTCTTCTTGCCTGTAAATAAAGCATCCTTGATAATGTCACAGACTTGGTTTAACTTTCAAATGAAAAACAAACTTTATAGACAGTTAGCTGCACTGAGCATTGCAATTTTCCTTAAGTCATGATTTTTCTCCTTAAGATTACACTCCTTGTCAGTAAAGGGACTGCATTAAGTCCAGTTTTAATTTAGCCTGTTCATTTGCATAAACACAACAAGAGCAGTGATTGATCACATATGATCTTTAAGTCTACTTTGCTGGAACTTACACAAGGAACTTTCATGTTGACTTTAGTCTGCCCATCAGGGCACAGAAGCTGAGCCACACACCTGCCATTCAGCCTTGCCTGTAAACACCTGCTTTCCCAAGTCCTTTGGGTTTTCCATTGTGCCTTAAGGTTCTTTCTAGCCATCTTTCAGGAAAGCAACCTTCGTTCCTTCCCTGGAAAGACTGCCATGAACCGCACAACCAACCAAGGTGTCAGGCCTTTTTCCTTCTGGGTTTTCCTTAGCTTCAAAAGTCAAGTTCAGTTCTTCAGGGCTTTCTGGTAACAACCAGAGCCTAAGCATGCCTCCTTCAGGCATGTCATTCCAGTCAAAGTCTTGGTTAACAATACCTTTATTAACAACTGGTCTTTTTAGTTTTATGCAAAGAAACCTAATGTCATTTCTTACTCCTTTAAATTGCCAAATTCTGGAGGGATCAGGTAAGGAGAAAAATACACAGTGTGAAGGAAAATCCTTGTCCTTCTAATATTCCCAAAATTGCATTTCCATGCCTTATACTTTCTTTTGTTCACTTTCCTACATGTGAAGTTTTCTTAACTTTCTCTGGGAAACCTCAATTTTCCTTTCAGATTATATGGCCAGTACCAATACAGAGAATTCCAGACCCTTCCTAGGCCTCAGAGAATTCTAGACCTTACATAGGTCTCCAATGGCTAATGCCAAACCAATACAGGGAATTCCAAATGACCTTTCATAGGTCCCCAATGGCTAAATGCCAATCCCAACACAGGGAATTCCAAATGACCTTTCATAGGTCCCCAATGGCTAAATGCCAACACAGGGAATTCCAAACGACCTTTCATAGGTCCCAAGGCTAAATGCCAACACAGGGAATTCCAAATGACCTTTCATAGGTCCCAAGGCTAAATGCCAACACAGGGAATTCCAAATGACCTTTCATAGGTCCCCAATGGCTACATGCCAATACAGAGGTACAGTAACCATACAATTAGACCACAAGTAGTTGAGGTTTCCCTTTTCCCAGGTTTAAAAAACTTTCACAACCTTTCTACATATTTTTATGACTTTCCACAAACCTTCTGCAACATTCACAAACTTTCCATATATTTACCCATTCAGATTTAACCATAACCCATTTCCAATTCTTTTCCACACTGTAAAGGACTCTACCCAAACTCAGTATTTAGCAGCTAAAATTTCCCTAGACTTGTAGATATTCTGCAGTTTTCTGAAGCTTAGACCTTGCAAACACCTCTCATGCAACAATGACTTGAATGTTTAGACATATACCATTTTGCAAACAAAGCACATCACCTTAAGAGCATACCTAACCCACCATTTTGCCCACTTCAAAGATGGTGGCAGCATTACATCCAGCATCTTTAAAGACGGTGGCACCCATAAGTACCACCCACAAGATGGTGGCAAACCCATGTGACTTATCCACCATGGTGGAGCACTCACGTGGCGTACCCAAAATGGCAGTATACCTATGAGGCTCAGTGTCCAAATCACAACCTTCATGCGGGCTCTGGAGGGAGAGACCCATTTCTCCTCCTGAAGAGGTGGAATCATTGGCTTTGCAGTCACTTCAGAGGCCATAACCAAAAGGCGTGCTGAGAGGGAAGTCCCTTGAATCTGCAGACGGGTGGGCACTGCAGAAGCCATGCCCACCTGCAGAGAGGGCTGCGCCCCAGGAGCCCTGGATGCTGCCTCGGGAGCTGCCCCTACCTGTGGAAGGGGTGGTGCCATGGGAGGCGCCTTTACCTGGGCGCAGTTTGGCGCCAAAACAGTTCCTTTGTCTCCCGGATTTAGAGAGTTAAAGAGGGCTACTTCTTCATTTTCCTCCTTCTCCGGCGTTTGACTTTCAGGAAAAGGCTTTTTGGCCTCTTCTTCCCTCTGCACCATTATTTGGCCCTCTACCTTCACCAAGGCTTCATTATACAACTTTACAGATGCATCTAGATAATAAACATCTTCCCAATTTCCTGATTGCAAACAGTACCTCTTTAATTGATTAATCATAAGGTAATTCAGAGAACCATTCACAGGCCACCTTTTCTTACCATCCAGAATGTACTCAGGCCAAACAGTGTTACAGTAATAAATTAACATTTTCTTAGTCATAGGATAATGACAGTACATATTCCAATTTTCCAAAATTCTCTTCAGTGGACTGCACTCAGGGGCTTGCCAAGAACTGCTTTTATTGACCCAGACATACATGACAATGGCTAAAACCAGAAAAACCCCAAGGACCAGAAAGCATATATACCACTCAGACATCCATAATTCTGTTACTTCCAGGAATTCTCCTAATTGGACAAACAAATCTAGTATCCACGATGCCATTATTTCAGAAATACTTCAGAAATAAGTTTTAGCAAACAATCTTACTTCTCTAATCCCTTCTCAGTTCTATTTTCTTTTCACCACATTGGCGTGCTTAGGCGGTTGGCGCCCTCAGAAGCTGTCTCCCAAGGGGGTCGACCTGCCACGGGCAATTATTAACGTCCCATCTGGGTCGCCAAATTGTTACAGAACCCCTGGGCTACTCCAGTTGAAAACAAACCCACGGGCTCTTTAGTTAGGGGCCCGATTGCCCGCCGCCAAAATTATAACTCTCAATACCAGAGTTTAGTGAAAAGAAAAAGAATTGTTTATTTAACAGTTATATAGATTTAGTTATTTGCAGATTTCTGTTGTTAAGTCTTATGCTCTTTAAAACACCCTTAAACACATATCCTTGCCTCCCCCCCTACCAAACCAGGCTAGTTTTAGAAAAGTTAGAGAAACCGCTTCCCTACTTTCCAAACACAGTTCAGCTTTACCAGCAGCTGCCAATCACTCAATTCTGATTGGGGAGGTCCTTTCTGTGCTGTGGTGCCCTCCAGCTCTCAATGCAGGACCGCCTGGATTCTCAGCCTCCTTGCAAACTGCCTTCTTCCTGCAAATCGCATGGATCTCCTCTCCTCAAAACCGCATGGCACGAGCCTCTTAAAGCAGCCTGGAGACCCCTTCTCCGAGTCACATGGAGAAGGCCTCTTTACCAAGCCACGTGGAGGGAGCACACAAGAGAGCGAGAGAGCGAGAGCCCCAGACCGAGCGCGTGAGCGTGAAAGAGAGAGATAAAATGTCCACAGCTGCTTATATATCCCTGACTGCGTCATCTGACGCAGTGGGCGTTGCAAACCGTTCTGACCATTCACAGACCCTTACGTAGGCTCTGTGTGCTTTCCATACCGTCCCCCGGTTCAAGACTCCTCCCATCTACCTGAGGCTTTGGATGCATTAAAGCCATTTTGCATAAAAAAAAGACACAAGCCACCGGCCTCAGGCATGTGGAAGCATTCTGAAAGCTGCTTCCTTCTCCCCATCCCCCAGCTGCAAACTCTGGGGATTTTTGGACTCCCCTGTTTCTGTAACAGTTTCCCCCCTCTCAGACTTAGACCCTTTATAATCTTATAAAGGACAATGGGCGAAGGTCTCATGCTCCTCTAACTGCTTCCTGCTGGACGTGGTCGTTGTCCTGCCTACCCTAGGGTCTAGAAATCCCTAATAAGAGTGGGGATGTAGGGGAGGGTGGCCTTCCCACATGGGGAAGGATCTTGCAGAGTCCAGGTCAGTTGGCTGTTCCTGGGTAGCAGCATGCTCAGTTTCCAAGGGCTGGCACTGCTGGACAAGCTGGCATCCTTGTCGTATTCTGAGGGCAACAGATTTGGCAACAGGGTTAAAAAAAAAAACACAATTCAACCTACAACCACTATATACAAAAGGCAGGAGTTAATTTTTCAATGTCCCACATTAGAAAAAAGAAATGGCTTCTTTGGAGGAAGGTGTGCAGGGCATGTCACACCTGTCCAAAGCCTTTTTGCCCACTTCACTTAGCTTGGGCTGAGGGGTATAAATTTTGGATTTCCCCCCTCTCAGACCTCTGGGCCCTTTCTGTCCAAGCCATTAGGACAGAAAAGAAACCAGTTTTAAAGTGAAGCCCACAGACCACCCCATACTTCACCAACTCAACCACTTAGTTCAGCCAAACCGTTGAGTCTCAGGAGGTGGCGATGCAGATGGGCTTCTTAGGTGAGGCCTATATGTACAGATAATCACTCAGGTAGAGATCATAGGCTTACGCCCTATGAAAACAGAAAGAACATGCATATTAAATCACACAACACAATTGACAAACCAGTCTTCAAACCTGAGAGACTGTCTTATGGGGAAGACATCCAGTTGCAAGGCACTTGACATTCTTCTTGCCTGTAAATAAAGCATCCTTGATAATGTCACAGACTTGGTTTAACTTTCAAATGAAAAACAAACTTTATAGACAGTTAGCTGCACTGAGCATTGCAATTTTCCTTAAGTCATGATTTTTCTCCTTAAGATTACACTCCTTGTCAGTAAAGGGACTGCATTAAGTCCAGTTTTAATTTAGCCTGTTCATTTGCATAAACACAACAAGAGCAGTGATTGATCACATATGATCTTTAAGTCTACTTTGCTGGAACTTACACAAGGAACTTTCATGTTGACTTTAGTCTGCCCATCAGGGCACAGAAGCTGAGCCACACACCTGCCATTCAGCCTTGCCTGTAAACACCTGCTTTCCCAAGTCCTTTGGGTTTTCCATTGTGCCTTAAGGTTCTTTCTAGCCATCTTTCAGGAAAGCAACCTTCGTTCCTTCCCTGGAAAGACTGCCATGAACCGCACAACCAACCAAGGTGTCAGGCCTTTTTCCTTCTGGGTTTTCCTTAGCTTCAAAAGTCAAGTTCAGTTCTTCAGGGCTTTCTGGTAACAACCAGAGCCTAAGCATGCCTCCTTCAGGCATGTCATTCCAGTCAAAGTCTTGGTTAACAATACCTTTATTAACAACTGGTCTTTTTAGTTTTATGCAAAGAAACCTAATGTCATTTCTTACTCCTTTAAATTGCCAAATTCTGGAGGGATCAGGTAAGGAGAAAAATACACAGTGTGAAGGAAAATCCTTGTCCTTCTAATATTCCCAAAATTGCATTTCCATGCCTTATACTTTCTTTTGTTCACTTTCCTACATGTGAAGTTTTCTTAACTTTCTCTGGGAAACCTCAATTTTCCTTTCAGATTATATGGCCAGTACCAATACAGAGAATTCCAGACCCTTCCTAGGCCTCAGAGAATTCTAGACCTTACATAGGTCTCCAATGGCTAATGCCAAACCAATACAGGGAATTCCAAATGACCTTTCATAGGTCCCCAATGGCTAAATGCCAATCCCAACACAGGGAATTCCAAATGACCTTTCATAGGTCCCCAATGGCTAAATGCCAACACAGGGAATTCCAAACGACCTTTCATAGGTCCCAAGGCTAAATGCCAACACAGGGAATTCCAAATGACCTTTCATAGGTCCCAAGGCTAAATGCCAACACAGGGAATTCCAAATGACCTTTCATAGGTCCCCAATGGCTACATGCCAATACAGAGGTACAGTAACCATACAATTAGACCACAAGTAGTTGAGGTTTCCCTTTTCCCAGGTTTAAAAAACTTTCACAACCTTTCTACATATTTTTATGACTTTCCACAAACCTTCTGCAACATTCACAAACTTTCCATATATTTACCCATTCAGATTTAACCATAACCCATTTCCAATTCTTTTCCACACTGTAAAGGACTCTACCCAAACTCAGTATTTAGCAGCTAAAATTTCCCTAGACTTGTAGATATTCTGCAGTTTTCTGAAGCTTAGACCTTGCAAACACCTCTCATGCAACAATGACTTGAATGTTTAGACATATACCATTTTGCAAACAAAGCACATCACCTTAAGAGCATACCTAACCCACCATTTTGCCCACTTCAAAGATGGTGGCAGCATTACATCCAGCATCTTTAAAGACGGTGGCACCCATAAGTACCACCCACAAGATGGTGGCAAACCCATGTGACTTATCCACCATGGTGGAGCACTCACGTGGCGTACCCAAAATGGCAGTATACCTATGAGGCTCAGTGTCCAAATCACAACCTTCATGCGGGCTCTGGAGGGAGAGACCCATTTCTCCTCCTGAAGAGGTGGAATCATTGGCTTTGCAGTCACTTCAGAGGCCATAACCAAAAGGCGTGCTGAGAGGGAAGTCCCTTGAATCTGCAGACGGGTGGGCACTGCAGAAGCCATGCCCACCTGCAGAGAGGGCTGCGCCCCAGGAGCCCTGGATGCTGCCTCGGGAGCTGCCCCTACCTGTGGAAGGGGTGGTGCCATGGGAGGCGCCTTTACCTGGGCGCAGTTTGGCGCCAAAACAGTTCCTTTGTCTCCCGGATTTAGAGAGTTAAAGAGGGCTACTTCTTCATTTTCCTCCTTCTCCGGCGTTTGACTTTCAGGAAAAGGCTTTTTGGCCTCTTCTTCCCTCTGCACCATTATTTGGCCCTCTACCTTCACCAAGGCTTCATTATACAACTTTACAGATGCATCTAGATAATAAACATCTTCCCAATTTCCTGATTGCAAACAGTACCTCTTTAATTGATTAATCATAAGGTAATTCAGAGAACCATTCACAGGCCACCTTTTCTTACCATCCAGAATGTACTCAGGCCAAACAGTGTTACAGTAATAAATTAACATTTTCTTAGTCATAGGATAATGACAGTACATATTCCAATTTTCCAAAATTCTCTTCAGTGGACTGCACTCAGGGGCTTGCCAAGAACTGCTTTTATTGACCCAGACATACATGACAATGGCTAAAACCAGAAAAACCCCAAGGACCAGAAAGCATATATACCACTCAGACATCCATAATTCTGTTACTTCCAGGAATTCTCCTAATTGGACAAACAAATCTAGTATCCACGATGCCATTATTTCAGAAATACTTCAGAAATAAGTTTTAGCAAACAATCTTACTTCTCTAATCCCTTCTCAGTTCTATTTTCTTTTCACCACATTGGCGTGCTTAGGCGGTTGGCGCCCTCAGAAGCTGTCTCCCAAGGGGGTCGACCTGCCACGGGCAATTATTAACGTCCCATCTGGGTCGCCAAATTGTTACAGAACCCCTGGGCTACTCCAGTTGAAAACAAACCCACGGGCTCTTTAGTTAGGGGCCCGATTGCCCGCCGCCAAAATTATAACTCTCAATACCAGAGTTTAGTGAAAAGAAAAAGAATTGTTTATTTAACAGTTATATAGATTTAGTTATTTGCAGATTTCTGTTGTTAAGTCTTATGCTCTTTAAAACACCCTTAAACACATATCCTTGCCTCCCCCCCTACCAAACCAGGCTAGTTTTAGAAAAGTTAGAGAAACCGCTTCCCTACTTTCCAAACACAGTTCAGCTTTACCAGCAGCTGCCAATCACTCAATTCTGATTGGGGAGGTCCTTTCTGTGCTGTGGTGCCCTCCAGCTCTCAATGCAGGACCGCCTGGATTCTCAGCCTCCTTGCAAACTGCCTTCTTCCTGCAAATCGCATGGATCTCCTCTCCTCAAAACCGCATGGCACGAGCCTCTTAAAGCAGCCTGGAGACCCCTTCTCCGAGTCACATGGAGAAGGCCTCTTTACCAAGCCACGTGGAGGGAGCACACAAGAGAGCGAGAGAGCGAGAGCCCCAGACCGAGCGCGTGAGCGTGAAAGAGAGAGATAAAATGTCCACAGCTGCTTATATATCCCTGACTGCGTCATCTGACGCAGTGGGCGTTGCAAACCGTTCTGACCATTCACAGACCCTTACGTAGGCTCTGTGTGCTTTCCATACCGTCCCCCGGTTCAAGACTCCTCCCATCTACCTGAGGCTTTGGATGCATTAAAGCCATTTTGCATAAAAAAAAGACACAAGCCACCGGCCTCAGGCATGTGGAAGCATTCTGAAAGCTGCTTCCTTCTCCCCATCCCCCAGCTGCAAACTCTGGGGATTTTTGGACTCCCCTGTTTCTGTAACAGTTTCCCCCCTCTCAGACTTAGACCCTTTATAATCTTATAAAGGACAATGGGCGAAGGTCTCATGCTCCTCTAACTGCTTCCTGCTGGACGTGGTCGTTGTCCTGCCTACCCTAGGGTCTAGAAATCCCTAATAAGAGTGGGGATGTAGGGGAGGGTGGCCTTCCCACATGGGGAAGGATCTTGCAGAGTCCAGGTCAGTTGGCTGTTCCTGGGTAGCAGCATGCTCAGTTTCCAAGGGCTGGCACTGCTGGACAAGCTGGCATCCTTGTCGTATTCTGAGGGCAACAGATTTGGCAACAGGGTTAAAAAAAAAAACACAATTCAACCTACAACCACTATATACAAAAGGCAGGAGTTAATTTTTCAATGTCCCACATTAGAAAAAAGAAATGGCTTCTTTGGAGGAAGGTGTGCAGGGCATGTCACACCTGTCCAAAGCCTTTTTGCCCACTTCACTTAGCTTGGGCTGAGGGGTATAAATTTTGGATTTCCCCCCTCTCAGACCTCTGGGCCCTTTCTGTCCAAGCCATTAGGACAGAAAAGAAACCAGTTTTAAAGTGAAGCCCACAGACCACCCCATACTTCACCAACTCAACCACTTAGTTCAGCCAAACCGTTGAGTCTCAGGAGGTGGCGATGCAGATGGGCTTCTTAGGTGAGGCCTATATGTACAGATAATCACTCAGGTAGAGATCATAGGCTTACGCCCTATGAAAACAGAAAGAACATGCATATTAAATCACACAACACAATTGACAAACCAGTCTTCAAACCTGAGAGACTGTCTTATGGGGAAGACATCCAGTTGCAAGGCACTTGACATTCTTCTTGCCTGTAAATAAAGCATCCTTGATAATGTCACAGACTTGGTTTAACTTTCAAATGAAAAACAAACTTTATAGACAGTTAGCTGCACTGAGCATTGCAATTTTCCTTAAGTCATGATTTTTCTCCTTAAGATTACACTCCTTGTCAGTAAAGGGACTGCATTAAGTCCAGTTTTAATTTAGCCTGTTCATTTGCATAAACACAACAAGAGCAGTGATTGATCACATATGATCTTTAAGTCTACTTTGCTGGAACTTACACAAGGAACTTTCATGTTGACTTTAGTCTGCCCATCAGGGCACAGAAGCTGAGCCACACACCTGCCATTCAGCCTTGCCTGTAAACACCTGCTTTCCCAAGTCCTTTGGGTTTTCCATTGTGCCTTAAGGTTCTTTCTAGCCATCTTTCAGGAAAGCAACCTTCGTTCCTTCCCTGGAAAGACTGCCATGAACCGCACAACCAACCAAGGTGTCAGGCCTTTTTCCTTCTGGGTTTTCCTTAGCTTCAAAAGTCAAGTTCAGTTCTTCAGGGCTTTCTGGTAACAACCAGAGCCTAAGCATGCCTCCTTCAGGCATGTCATTCCAGTCAAAGTCTTGGTTAACAATACCTTTATTAACAACTGGTCTTTTTAGTTTTATGCAAAGAAACCTAATGTCATTTCTTACTCCTTTAAATTGCCAAATTCTGGAGGGATCAGGTAAGGAGAAAAATACACAGTGTGAAGGAAAATCCTTGTCCTTCTAATATTCCCAAAATTGCATTTCCATGCCTTATACTTTCTTTTGTTCACTTTCCTACATGTGAAGTTTTCTTAACTTTCTCTGGGAAACCTCAATTTTCCTTTCAGATTATATGGCCAGTACCAATACAGAGAATTCCAGACCCTTCCTAGGCCTCAGAGAATTCTAGACCTTACATAGGTCTCCAATGGCTAATGCCAAACCAATACAGGGAATTCCAAATGACCTTTCATAGGTCCCCAATGGCTAAATGCCAATCCCAACACAGGGAATTCCAAATGACCTTTCATAGGTCCCCAATGGCTAAATGCCAACACAGGGAATTCCAAACGACCTTTCATAGGTCCCAAGGCTAAATGCCAACACAGGGAATTCCAAATGACCTTTCATAGGTCCCAAGGCTAAATGCCAACACAGGGAATTCCAAATGACCTTTCATAGGTCCCCAATGGCTACATGCCAATACAGAGGTACAGTAACCATACAATTAGACCACAAGTAGTTGAGGTTTCCCTTTTCCCAGGTTTAAAAAACTTTCACAACCTTTCTACATATTTTTATGACTTTCCACAAACCTTCTGCAACATTCACAAACTTTCCATATATTTACCCATTCAGATTTAACCATAACCCATTTCCAATTCTTTTCCACACTGTAAAGGACTCTACCCAAACTCAGTATTTAGCAGCTAAAATTTCCCTAGACTTGTAGATATTCTGCAGTTTTCTGAAGCTTAGACCTTGCAAACACCTCTCATGCAACAATGACTTGAATGTTTAGACATATACCATTTTGCAAACAAAGCACATCACCTTAAGAGCATACCTAACCCACCATTTTGCCCACTTCAAAGATGGTGGCAGCATTACATCCAGCATCTTTAAAGACGGTGGCACCCATAAGTACCACCCACAAGATGGTGGCAAACCCATGTGACTTATCCACCATGGTGGAGCACTCACGTGGCGTACCCAAAATGGCAGTATACCTATGAGGCTCAGTGTCCAAATCACAACCTTCATGCGGGCTCTGGAGGGAGAGACCCATTTCTCCTCCTGAAGAGGTGGAATCATTGGCTTTGCAGTCACTTCAGAGGCCATAACCAAAAGGCGTGCTGAGAGGGAAGTCCCTTGAATCTGCAGACGGGTGGGCACTGCAGAAGCCATGCCCACCTGCAGAGAGGGCTGCGCCCCAGGAGCCCTGGATGCTGCCTCGGGAGCTGCCCCTACCTGTGGAAGGGGTGGTGCCATGGGAGGCGCCTTTACCTGGGCGCAGTTTGGCGCCAAAACAGTTCCTTCGTCTCCCGGATTTAGAGAGTTAAAGAGGGCTACTTCTTCATTTTCCTCCTTCTCCGGCGTTTGACTTTCAGGAAAAGGCTTTTTGGCCTCTTCTTCCCTCTGCACCATTATTTGGCCCTCTACCTTCACCAAGGCTTCATTATACAACTTTACAGATGCATCTAGATAATAAACATCTTCCCAATTTCCTGATTGCAAACAGTACCTCTTTAATTGATTAATCATAAGGTAATTCAGAGAACCATTCACAGGCCACCTTTTCTTACCATCCAGAATGTACTCAGGCCAAACAGTGTTACAGTAATAAATTAACATTTTCTTAGTCATAGGATAATGACAGTACATATTCCAATTTTCCAAAATTCTCTTCAGTGGACTGCACTCAGGGGCTTGCCAAGAACTGCTTTTATTGACCCAGACATACATGACAATGGCTAAAACCAGAAAAACCCCAAGGACCAGAAAGCATATATACCACTCAGACATCCATAATTCTGTTACTTCCAGGAATTCTCCTAATTGGACAAACAAATCTAGTATCCACGATGCCATTATTTCAGAAATACTTCAGAAATAAGTTTTAGCAAACAATCTTACTTCTCTAATCCCTTCTCAGTTCTATTTTCTTTTCACCACATTGGCGTGCTTAGGCGGTTGGCGCCCTCAGAAGCTGTCTCCCAAGGGGGTCGACCTGCCACGGGCAATTATTAACGTCCCATCTGGGTCGCCAAATTGTTACAGAACCCCTGGGCTACTCCAGTTGAAAACAAACCCACGGGCTCTTTAGTTAGGGGCCCGATTGCCCGCCGCCAAAATTATAACTCTCAATACCAGAGTTTAGTGAAAAGAAAAAGAATTGTTTATTTAACAGTTATATAGATTTAGTTATTTGCAGATTTCTGTTGTTAAGTCTTATGCTCTTTAAAACACCCTTAAACACATATCCTTGCCTCCCCCCCTACCAAACCAGGCTAGTTTTAGAAAAGTTAGAGAAACCGCTTCCCTACTTTCCAAACACAGTTCAGCTTTACCAGCAGCTGCCAATCACTCAATTCTGATTGGGGAGGTCCTTTCTGTGCTGTGGTGCCCTCCAGCTCTCAATGCAGGACCGCCTGGATTCTCAGCCTCCTTGCAAACTGCCTTCTTCCTGCAAATCGCATGGATCTCCTCTCCTCAAAACCGCATGGCACGAGCCTCTTAAAGCAGCCTGGAGACCCCTTCTCCGAGTCACATGGAGAAGGCCTCTTTACCAAGCCACGTGGAGGGAGCACACAAGAGAGCGAGAGAGCGAGAGCCCCAGACCGAGCGCGTGAGCGTGAAAGAGAGAGATAAAATGTCCACAGCTGCTTATATATCCCTGACTGCGTCATCTGACGCAGTGGGCGTTGCAAACCGTTCTGACCATTCACAGACCCTTACGTAGGCTCTGTGTGCTTTCCATACCGTCCCCCGGTTCAAGACTCCTCCCATCTACCTGAGGCTTTGGATGCATTAAAGCCATTTTGCATAAAAAAAAGACACAAGCCACCGGCCTCAGGCATGTGGAAGCATTCTGAAAGCTGCTTCCTTCTCCCCATCCCCCAGCTGCAAACTCTGGGGATTTTTGGACTCCCCTGTTTCTGTAACAGGTTCACAGGCCAGCACTCAATCCACTGAGCCACACCAGCCAGGACTAATATGATAGGTTTTATTTATTTATTTTATTTCAAACTTTAACATATTTATTTATTTATTTTCAGAGAGATGGGGAGGGAGGGAGAAAGAGAGGGAGGGAAACATTGATGTGAGAGAGAACCATCGATTGGTTGCTTCTAGCATGCCCCCAACCCGAGACCTGGCCCACAACCCAGGCATGTGCCCTAATCAGGAATGGAAACAGCGACCTTTCCATTTGTGGGGCAATGCCCAACCTACCCACTGAGCCACACCAGTCAAGGCTAAAGTGTAGGTTTGAGATCAACCGTTTAATATAAGCAAATCACCTTTGTTAAAATCCAGAAGCTTAAGATTTTAAAATTAACAATTTTTCTAATAATACAGATCAGTTGCCTAATAATTGAGGTATAGAAGAAAATATAAAAACTATTATGTCCATTTCATATTTTAAACTTTCAATTTCATGTTTTAGGATTAGAAGATACATATAACTTATTCAGAAATATACAATACATACTCTGTACAGGGGTGGGCAAAAGTTGTATAGTTGTTCACATGGAAAAAGACATTCAGGTTATGATTATTACAATAGCTTTATTAACTCAAAAGACTGTCACAGTGCAATTGTAAACCTAGTTTTGCCCACCCCTGTATATGCAGTGCTTTCTCAAAGTTTTTTGTTAGTTTAGTTTTCTTCCCTTTTTTTTTAACTGATTGGATGTGTGATCTAAAAGGTGTGGAGACTACTGTACTGCTTTAAATTCCTGTTACTCTCAGATCCCTGATACCTGGACCAGCAACAACAGGATCACTAGGAAACCTGTTAGAAATGCAGAGCCTAAGGCTCCACCCAGACCTGCTGAATTAGAAATCTGCATTTTAACAAGCTCCTTCGTTCACAATAAAGTTCTGAAAAATGCTCTATGATTCTTGGTAGTCTGTGGTTTGACTTGTGGCAAATTTTCATCCTGGGACAGTTTCCTATTGCCATTCATCTTGTCAACCTATACCCATTGTTGGGTTAGAGGAAACCACAAATATTTACACATTACAGCCTTACTAGTGGAGCAGGCTAGTCTCAGGGTTCTATAGTTGCTGTACTACCTTAGAGTATCTTGGTGCTTCCTTAACTTAGATCCAGAACTGTAGGAACTAAATTTGTACCAAATTGTCCTCAGCCATATATAAAGGCAAATGCTTTCCAAAACATATATTTTTGATAAAAATATAAACACAGTATGCATTCATAAGTCAGATATATTCTTTGGATAATTTACTTTTATTTTCTGGTTCCTCATTCATTCACTTAATTACCTTTCAGGATTTAAATCTATTTTTCTTTAAAAGATGAATATTATTTTTTCTCATGGAGCGATCGTCAAATCATTAAATTCTTTTTTTTAAATTGTTGACACTATTACAGATGTCTTCCATTTTACCCCCCTTTGACCTCCTCCACCTGTCCCCCATCATGACTTTCACCACATTGTTGTCTATCTCCATCGGCTATGCATATATACAGATATGTTCTTTGGCTAATCTCCTCCAGTCCCCTTCATGATGGTTAGTGATTGCACAGAGAAATAAAATGGCTGTATAACTTTTTTTTTTCCAAATGGCTCAGGATATTTTATAAAATGGCTTTTAAAAATAAGTATTAAGCACTGGCTGCTGTGGCTCAGTGGATTGAGCGTTGGCCTGCGAGTCAAGTGTCGCTGGTTCGATTCCCAGTCAGGGCACATGCCTGGGTTTCACGTCAGGTCCCCAGTTGGGGGCGCGAGTCAGAGGCAACCACACAGTGATGTTTCTTTCCCTCTCTCCTTTCCCCTCTCTCTAAAAATAAACAAACAAATAAACACGAAGAAAGAAATCCCAAGTCTTTAAAAAATAATAAATAAATAAATAATTAAAAAAATAAAAATAAGTATTATTTTACCTTCCACTGTAATAGGATATTACATACCACTTTCCTGAATTTTAGAAAAGGAGTTCTGGAAGTCACTCTGTTCTTCAGGTAGATTAGAAATACATTATTTTTCTTGAAATGCTGAGGAAAGAAGTGGAAATACTTGGGTTATATAACCAAGACATAATGAAAATATTTTTTCTCTTCTTCCTTCATTAACTCATTCATTAGACACTTAGCTGAGTTCAAACTGTGTGGTATATACTGTGGTAGACAATCAGGATATGAATATAGACATGGCACTCTGACATCAAGAAACTTAAAAGTTGAGGTGACCTTCACCACATGTACAGATATACAGATATATATATATATATCAGCAAGACCAAAATAATTTCTTACCAGAGATTTGGATCCCGCTCCCCAAATAATGTGTTATTTGGATAGTTCGAAGAACTACTAGATTTTCTTAGAGGCAGTCATATCTTTTTCCTACAAAGGAAATTTCTGGCATATGAAAAAAAAATATTATTATGCTGCCACTATTTTTAATGCCTATATTTTCCCTCCAATGACATCTCATAGAAATCTTATGAAATACTTCATGTCCTTAAATCCTCAGTATTCTTTAATGCCATACTTTTTTTTCCCTAGAGACTTGACTCTGATTACTAGTTCTTAATTTAATTCTGAATCTATTTCTTCTTTTCCTCCTAGCACTATATTGTTTTAATAGGTCCTTGAAGAAACATCAGAGGGTCTCCAGATCTCACTGACACATAATACAGTATACACTTTAGGAGCTAGGGAGGGAGCTATATGACAAAATTGCTAATCCCATGGACTGAGGCTCTGAGTGTACTCCTTGGTGATCAGTATTTGCTGTATGGCCTTGGTATGTTCCTAACTTACTTAAGCTTCTGCCTCTTCCATTTTACTGCATAGGTTTATTGAGGGACTCAATGATTATGCGTTATATATGTGTATACAAACAGTGTACTGTGTAGCAAAGCAAGCACTCAATAAACATTCTTTTCTTAAACTTAGTAGTCCATTAGACTCAAATACAGCAGGTCCTTGAATAACATCAGTTTGTTCAAAGTCATTTTGTTATTTTTTTAAATTATATTTTATTGATTATGCTATTGTCTCAATTTTTCCCCCTTTGCCTCACTTCACCCTGCACTCCCCACTCCCTCAGGCACTCCCCACACCTCTGTTCCTGCCCATGTCTCATACATGCAACTTCTTTGGCTACTCCATTTCCTATACTATACTTTAATCCCCAAGGCTATTTGTAACTACCTTTTTGTACTTCTTAATCCCCTCACCTCTTCACCCATTCACCCAAACATCCCTCCCATTTGTCAACCATCAAAATTCTCTGTATCCATGATTCTTTCTCTATTCTTGTTTGCTTAGTTTTTTTAGATTCAGTTGTTGATAGATATGTATTTATTGCCATTTTATTGTTCACAGTTTTGATCTTTTTCTTAAATAAGTCCCTTTTAACGTTTCATATAACAATGGTTTGGTGATGATGAACTCTTTTACTTTTTTCTTGTCTGGGATGCTCTTTGTCTGCCCTTTGATTCTAAGTGATATCTTTGCTAGATAGAGCAATCTTGGCTCTAGGTCCCCACCTTTCATGACTTTGAATATTTCTTGCCAATCCATTCTAGCCTGCAAAGTTTTTTTTGAGAAATCAGCCGACAGTCTTATGGGAACTTCCCTGTAGGGAACTAACTGCGTTTCTCTTGCTGATTTTAAGATTATCTCACTATCTTCAACTTTTGGCATTTTAATTATGATGTGTCTTGGAATGGGACTCTGCTCCCTGGACTTACACATCTATTTCCTTCACCAAATTAGGAAAGTTTTCTTTCATTATTTTTTCAAATGGATTTCGTTTCTTGCTCTTTCTCTTCCCCTTAATGTTGGAATGATTGAAGTTGTCCCAGAGGCTGCTTGCACTATTTTTTTTTTTTTAATTCTTTTTTCTTCTTCTTCTGATTGTTTTTGGCTTCCTTATGGTCTAAATCATTGATTTGATTCTCTGCTTCATCCACTCCACTGTTGTTTCCCTGTAAATTGTTCTTCAATGAGTGTATCCTTAGTGTCTGACTGGATATTTTTTATGCTGCTGAGGTCCTAAGTTCCTTGAGCATCCTTATAATCAGTGTTTTGAACTTTGCATCTGATAGGTTGCTTATCCCCATTTTGTTTAGTTCTTTTTCTGGAGTTTTGATCTGTTCTTTCATTTGGGCCATGCTTCTTTGTCTCTTCATTTTTTCAGCTTCCCTGGGTTTGTTTCTATGTATTAGGTAGAGCTGCTATGACTCCCTGTCTTGGAAGCGTGGCCTAATGTAGCAGGTGTCCTGCAGGGTCCACTGACACAGCCTCCCCTATCACCCACGCAGGGTACTTGAGGTGCCCCCATCATGTGGGCTGAATATACCTTCCTCTTGTAGTTGAACCTCAATTGCTGTTGGCAGGTCAATGGGAGGGATTTATTCAGGCCAATCAGCTCAAGGACTGGCCATGACCACTGGCCAACAGCCCTCCATGGAGGATCAGCTGTATAGGGGCAGAGTGGTGATGTTCTGACATGGTCTGTAGCCGTCCACTGTGTGAGCGGGTTCTGGATTTCCTGGGTGGTGCAGGCCAATGTCAACGACCATTTGTGTTTTGCCTAGGGCCACCCAGCATGAGCTACAAAGCAATATGCAGATGGCTGCTACTTGTGCTGGGTGGAGGTTCCCAGGTGAAGCCATGCTGTGAACTTAGTCTGGATGCTGCTAGGGCTGGCCTGGGGCCACTTAGCAAGAAGTAGAGGCTGGTGTCTCACTGAAGCCAGCTGTTGCTTGTTTGAGAGGATTTAGGAAGATGTGAATGAAACATGAGCCAAAATAAACCTTTCATATGGAAAAGCCACTGTTAACAGCTTGGGTTGGGGGAGCCTCAGGGAGTCACCAGGGCAGGTCAAACAATGTTAGCCAGGTTTATGGAGTCTCAGATATGGCACTGTCTTCCTGGCTCTGTTGTGGGGAGGGTTCAGAAAAGGAATAATGGCCTCTGCTCACTGTTCTGTCTGGGAGAAAGCTGTTCTCCAGCTCTTGCCCTGTTGCCAGACACTTTTGTTCCTCTCTATATACCACTGATACTTTTCAAGCTGCTACTCTGGTTCTGAGCTTAGAGGGAGTGAGTCTGAGTCTGTGTGTGGATTCTATAAGAGGAACTGCTGGGGACTCCAGAAGCTTCTTCCACTGACTCAGTCCCCACTGGCTTTTATAGCCAGAAGTTATGGGGACTTAGCTTCCTGGCACTGCAACCCTGGGCTGGGGGGCCTAGTGTATGGCTTGGACCCCTCGCTCCCCAGATAACCCTCCCGAATTTTTGTCTGCCACATGTGAGTGTGGGACTAGCCCATTCCACATCTCCTTGTCTCTGCCCTTCCTACCAGTCTGGATGGATGTGGTTTCTTTAATTCCATAGTTGTCAGATTTCCATTGAACTTAATTTCTGATGGTTCTGAGTGATGGTTGTTCTATAGTTTAGTTGTAGTTTTGCTGTGGTTGTGCAAGGAGGTGAGCCGTGTTTACCTATGTTTCTATCTTGACTAGAAGTCTCATTTTGTTATAATTTTGATGAGGGAAAAATAAACAATTCCAGGATGGGGCCACTATCTGTTTGGAGTTTGCATGCTTTCCCCATGTTTGTTAGGGTCTTCCCTCTGGACTCCAGTTTCCTTCCATATCCTAAAGCTGTGTACTTAGAAGAATACATGTGTCTAAATTGTCCCAGTCTGAGGCTGTGTGGGTGTGGATGTGAGTGTCCTTTGCAGTGGAGGGATATCCTGTCCAGGGTGTGTTCCCACCTTGTACCGTGAGCTGCAGGGACAGTCTCTGACCACTCATAATCCTGAAATGGATCAGTGGGTTGGAAAATCATTATCTCACTTACTTTTATTAATCTTTCTTAAATGTATGTATAGCTGACATTTATTTCAATGTTTAATATGAGAAGTGTTTTGGGTCTTTATTTGGAGGTTTGGTGATGTTTTTGTGCCCAAATATATGCCATAGGAACTTATATTGATTAGTGTATGGTAAAACTGGTTTTGTTATACATTGTTTTGCTTACAGTCATTTTCCAAGATCCTACTGACAATGTTAAGTGAGGACATACTAGTCAATGAGCACAATAAGATCTTAGTATATGATAAAGTCTTAAGTTATACTATTTCATGTAAAATGAGTGATTTCTGTTGTATTATATCTAGGAAGAACATGCTCTTTTCCAACTTGAAGAAGGGATTGAAGCTTTGGAAGCTGCAATTGAATATAAGAATGAAATTATCCAAAGTCGCCAGAACTCACTCAGAGCTTCATTTCAAAACCTCTCTCACAGTGAAGCAAATGTCTTGGAAAAACTAATTGGTCTGAATCCTATTGAGATTAGAGCCATCCTTTTCAGATATTTCAATAAGGTTAGTTTTTGAGGGATAGAGGATTTTCTTCTAAATAAGGGCCAAGATTCTTATATATCTCACATTTATTTTGAATTTTTAAGGAAATTGAAAAGGCTTTAAGATTTGATGTGTAACTCCAGATTCAAGCATGATATCTTTTTATAGTACAGCATGCTATCATCTGAAAGCTTTGTGAGTATCCAAGTATGTAGGCCTAACTTTGTGTGGTTCTTAAAGTTGAAGGGCCTTTTGAAAGAAGAGCTTTTTGATATAGTTTTTAAAATAAAAGAATTTAAGCTGTATTTCTCAGTCACTACTTCTTGATATTTTCTAGATTTGGATGTTGCTAATCAGCATTCACAAACAGTTAAGGACCTCCAAGTTTGGGTTCCCTTTCCATCATTGCTGTATGATAGGGGTACATTTACGTTTTCATCATAACTTGTGAATTGATACAGAAATGGAGTGCTACATAACTGGCAAAGACAGTAACAGATTCTAGTATTAACCTGAATGTGCTCAATATTACTTAAAATATTTGATTTTTTATATGTATTTGACAATTTACTGATCCAGAGAGGTTTCTTACCATGGAGAACTATATCCATCTTTTCTCTAATGTATTCTCTTACGATATATATTATGAAGTGTTAAACAAGTAAATAACTTTTTTCTCTGAAAAGTATATGTGGTTTAAAGGAATATCAAACAATTAATGAATAAAAACTGAAGTTTAAAAATAAAGTTCTAATTCTGTTAGACAAGTGAAATAAAGATTAGAAATTAATGGAAATCGTATACACAGCCCTCCTCTTGGATAGTTACTGTCAGTAGAAAGCTACTGTAATGGATGAGAGTATATCCTGTTGCTGGGTGTGTGGAGGGCAGAAAAATGGAGGACTGTCCAAGGTTTGGATATAGATAACTCTTTTGTGGTGCTCCTAGTGTTCTTAACCCAAAGCATCCAGGCCAAGGTCAGTGGATTTTCTGATCCTGAGAACCATTTGTAGAAATGAGTATTTTTCTAAAAAGGTGATTATATGATTAACAAGCTCTGTGACACAGACATTTTTGGACTAAATGCACAATCTAAAACCAAACTCTGTAATTAAGAGTTTAAAAAATTCTGTCACTTATCTGTAATATCCAGTTTGGACTTAACATGGGGAATTATCTAGGTGTTACAAGAATCTTTAGTTTCTGAATCTTCTTAGACTAGAGAAATAGAATTATAGGACAATAAATGTAAATTATGGGATTATAAATGTCTAAGAAATGTTGGAGGGGTGGTAGTAGAGCAACATTATACTTAAATAAAAATACTACCAATTCAGAATCCCAACAAATTCAGAACGTTGTTAGGTTATTCTGTGGGTATGTTACAAAGCATTTGCCTACTTATACCATGGTGATTAAGGAAGTTTATCTTATATGGCCTAACAGAAGTAGATTAATACGTTGTATCAGGCTATCGATAAGACACACTTAAAAGGTCAGAACATGTATTTGTTAGGTGGTTAATTTGCGAGAAGCTGAATGGAAACTACAGTTAGAGAATAAAGAAATTAAAATGAAGATTCTGGAACGGGACAATGTGGTTCGTGAGTTGGAATCTGCACTGGAACATCTGAAATTGCAGTGTGACCGGAGACTGACCCTCCAGCAAAAGGAACATGAGCAAAAAATGCAGTTGCTGTTACATCATTTCCAAGGTACCTTCCCTGTTGTCAGTTCTGTAAAGATGATGTGTAGGAGGAAGATTTGGGAAGGAAGAAAGAACAGCATTTGATCACTTAAAAGTCCAACATATGTAAATAGTTACTACTTATACATGTTTTTGTGCTTTCCATGTTTTGGTTAGCACATATTGGCATTGCTGCCTTTGATGTAAGGCTGTTCATGCTTGAAATGCTACCCCTTGTGCTTGTCCTCAGCACCACACAAAAGAACTCCTGCAATCCTATTAGTTTGTTGTTGGTTTAGTTTTTGTGTAGAGATGTGGGATGACTTCCGGCTTTGTGCTGTACAGTTGAAAAGTTTTTATCTCCTAAGGATATAGTACCTTGATATTTAAATTACTTCCCCTTCATAAAATTAAAATGATAGCCTCTGTCAGATTTCTAGTTAAATTTCTTGTTATAATTTTCAGTTGATTATAACTTTTATGCATTAAGGTTATATCTTAGGTCAAAATTAGTCTGCCACTGATGGGCACATACTGTTATCAGTGTACAATAGTTCAACCATCAACTCTGGTGTAGAAAGAGCTGTCATAGCAGTCAGACCTCACATTACCTGGGCATATGGCTGGTACACAAACAGTTGCTATGGCAACAAAATCACTGCCTGGCGATACTAGTAATGCTTCAATCTAGGCTGCTTAGCTGCTTAGTCTTGATTCTTATGAATCTATACCTGGAAATGAGTTAAAAGGGATCTGGAAGTAGCAACCTGAGGAAGCAGAAAATTGCAAAATATATGAATTTGAGTGCTGAGACAATTTGCTTTTAAGTTAATTCTATGATGAGTTCATTGGCATTTAGTTGCCTGATGATAGGATTTTCTTGACAGGATTCCATACATCATATCATTCAAATGTGCTCTGCTTATCTTATTTGAGTCTGTCTTAAGGCTCTAAAAGTGCCTTTCATATATATTTACATTTATATTTTTTATCCTCACCCAAGGACATTTTTTCATTGCTTTTAGAGAGAGACGAAGGGGTGGGAGGAGAGAGAGAAACATCGATTTGAAAGATAAACATCAATCGGTTGCCTCTTGTAGGCTTCCTGATTGGAGATCGAACCCACAATCTAAGTATGTGCCCTGATTGGGAATGAAACCCACAGCCTTTTGGTGTATGCGATGATGCTCCAATCAACTGAGCCACACCAGCCAGGGCTAAAAGTGGTATTTTAATAGAATTTCAATGTACAGGGTGGGATAAAACGTAGGTTTACAGTTGTTCATATTCAAATAATACAATAATTAATAAGTAATAATAAAGAATAAGCTCTATGTTTCACATACTCAACTATAAATCTACTTTTGCCCCACCCTGCATTTTTCAAGTGACTGGTACCAAGTCGGAAAAGCTCATGCTATAACCAAATGAGAACATTTTTAAAAATGCAATATTTTACTAGTTTCAGAAAATGAGAACATTTTAAAAATCATTTCTAAAACTGGGACAAGTTTTTTAAAACAAAGTTGTATCTGAAAATGTTAACAATTTATATATTTTCTAACTTCAGTGGAATATGGGATATAAAATTAAATTTATTTGGTATCCTTTATGGGAATTTTGATTTATGATGGTATTTAATTTGAAGTATCTTTTAAAACAAGGTGATGGATTAATTATACAGGGTGGGGCAAAAGTAGATTTACAGTTGTGAGTACATGAAACAGTATATTTATTCTTTTATCATTATTTATTATTATATAATTTTCCATATGAACAACTGTAAACCTACTTTTGCCCCACCTTGTAAATATACAAATACACTTAGATACAATTTTACAAAACTGCCAATTATAACAAAAGAAAATTACAAACCAGTAGGACCATTTTATAAACTTACCAATAGGAAAGAGTAGGTCTGAAAGTCTATTTTTGGAAGGTTACTGAATTTTACTGGTTTTAGAACATACCTCAATGGGGACATTTTTAGACACTCAAAAATATTAATTAGAAGCTTTAAGTTACTATACTATAGCACAAACTAGAACTTTCCTTATGCTATTTCCCCTTTTGTAGTGTTTTTTCCTTTGTAATTTAATCTTTCTAGTTTCTTTTGACAGGATTTTTTTTTGTGTGTGTGTGTGTGTGAGTTTTTTGGACCTGTAAACTTTAGGCTTGTGATTTTTCATATACTCACTATTTCTTATATAAGCTTTAAGATATTGATGCAGCTGATGGATAGAGTTCCAAATGTGGACTTTTTATAGAAAAAAATCCTTCTGTTGTTCTAAGGATGAATCTAGTTAGTAGCTATTCAGAAAGTGCTTATGAACCATAAAAATGTGGTAGTTTGTAGAGGGTAGGGTAGAGAAGGTGACTAAGGCATCACTACTGCTTCGAAAAATTGTACAGGCTGAATAATCCAAATTATAGATGAAAACATATCCATTCAGGTGACACATACATAGTAACATATTTCTCACCCTTTAAATGTAGTCTGGGAGCTATGTGAAAACCTAATTTTCAATCATTTATCTTAAACTGATTTTAAATGTAATAAATTTCTGTTTTATAGAGCAAGATGGGGAAGGCATTATGGAAACTTTAAAAACATATGAAGATAAAATCCAACAGCTGGAAAAAGATCTTTACTTCTATAAGAAAACCAGCAGAGATCTTAAGAAGAAACTTAAGGAACTGCTAGGGGAAGCAATTCGGAGGCAACTAGTACCATCAGAACGTAAGACATTTAGTGCTATGTGTCATGCTACCTGTTTTCTCTAGCTTTTGATGAGGTTGGTCTGATTTGTAGTTTAGCTTTTCCCAATCGATTTGGTCATTTAGGATTAGATGTGTAACTTCCATTTGGTTCTGTAAATAAAAATAGTTCTCTAGTCTATGTATAGGACAGAAAGGACCATAGGAAGAGTGAATGAATGAATAAATATATATGTGAGAAGGGAACTACACATGCTGATTGCCTGCCATGTGTCATGGGCTTTTGTGTTCCTTGACTTAAAATAACCCTATAATCTAAGATAGCTGTTGTTTTCCTGTTTTATAGTAAATTGAGTCTTCTTATGTAAAATAAATAGAGAATAATAAAAGTAAAGGTAAAGTAATACCATATGTATTTCTAAGACCAATCACATCTTTTTCATTCAAGACCTCTGGAAGCCATTGTTGAGACAAAGGATGTTTTCTTGCCTAATTATGCGTAGAGATGTAGAAGTAGCACCTTCCTAGGTGAAATGTTAAAACATGACAAAATACTTCGCAAAAGTAAAAACTGCTATGATTAAAATACACTCTTTCAGCCTGCCAATTACAGAGGGATCAATATTTCTGAAAGAATACATTCTTACATTTTATAAGAGAATTAGTCTTCCTTTAGAGAAAATATTCTTCTGATACTTTAAGTATGGCTTATGAAAATTTGATTTTACAATGTTTTAGAACATACCTATTTTGTATCTGTAAAGGAAATTGCTTAAAGATGGATACAACAGAAGACCAATGAACAATTATATGTATATGGGTAGTGAAACTATATGTTGAATATGTAATGCAAGCAGAATTAACATAGTTTTAAAATTTTAAATTCAGTAATATTTTAGAAAAGTAGTTCTAATGCTACCTGATACTTATGATATTTATATTTACACATATTTTTACAAGTAGTTCCATTTAATCCTTAAACTCAAGGTAGGCCAGTCTCTGCTAACCCCATTTTTAGAGGAAGGAATTGAAACTTACAAAGGTCAAGTGACTCATGAACAGAACAGTAACAAGAATATGGTCTAAGGTCCTTCATTTTTTGACTCCTGCTCCAGTATTCTAGGATAAAAGTTGTCTTAGGATAGAGATGTGATGAAAACATACAAATCTAGCCAAAAAGACTAAACTTTATGATTTTCAATGTAGTGAGGCAGAGGTACTTACTACTATAATTAAAACATTTACTTGAAGTACTGCTTGCAATATATAGCTGAATCTTTTATTTGAAACACTAATAAAAAATTAAAATGTAAAAACATGTTAAATAGGAAACAGAACAATCAGCATAAGGTTATTTTAGCTTAAACGCACTTTCAAATTTGAGATATTTGACATTAGATATCTAGTGTTGAAATGGCCCCTGTTTATACCACTGTGTCTACTAGACATCTCTTAAAATGACTGTGTGGTGTGGTGGTATACAGGTTTCAGAAACTTGGATCTCATCCTGCTCTTTAAGGAGACAAACAAAAACCTCTAAGTTAAATAATCTTGGAGATGTGTGAAGTGATAACTATACCCACCAGACCACCTTTCTTGGGAGGGCTAGTCTTGATAGTAATGTTGAGGATATTATTTCAGCTAGTTTGCTCTTCTACCTAGAAATGTCTTAAATACCTATTTTTTTTTTTTGCTATAAAAAGTGATATATAGTCATTACAGAAAAATTTAAAAATAAAGAAAAGATATCACCCATAATTCTACTCAGAACTATTAACATTTAGTATAAATCTTGCTTTAAAAAAATACAGTTGGAATCATATTGGGGATATAGCTTGTATTATATCCTATCTCAAAATGTTACTCTAATATAATGACATTAAACAAGATTTTTTTGAATTATAAAATATAGCAATTTAAACA